>NC_064922.1:691933476-692236506 GCF_023897955.1 Schistocerca gregaria | reverse complement strand
ACCAGTTCGCATCTTTGCACCTGCTGTGCTTCTGCCCTGGCTGTGTCTTGTTCGGACGACACAGCATAACATGAAACGCCATCTGTGAGACGACCTTGTCAACATAAACTTGTAGGCATAAATAAAACGAACTGAGGCTGCATTCACATGCAGCACTAACGGATGGCGTTACTGTAGTACTTGAGCCAAGCTCGTAAAAGTATTCTGCAAAACAGGGACGGAATTGGGTATCTGTTGATCCATCATGGACATGGGACATCGGCTGGTCAAGTAATTATCAAATGGTTCAAAAGGCTCTGAGCACTATGCGACTTAACGTCTGAGGTCATCAGCCGCCTAGAACTTAGAACTAATTAAACCTAACTAACCTAAGGACATCACACACATCGATGCCCGATGCAGGATTCGAACCTGCAACCGTAGCGGCCGCTCGGCTCCAGACTGTAGCGTCTAGAACCGCACGGCCACTCCGGCCGGCAAGTAATTATGAATGAAAATGCCACCATCCATGTAATTAAGGTCTTAAGTTATTTTATTTTGACAATTAGTTTCGGCATTCTACTATGCCATCTTCAGACCCCATATTCATCTCTCAGAAATAAACGATATTGTCATACAGTGTCATATATTCGTGGGTGTCGTCAATTCAAACCCAAATTCCAAGTGCTTCATTTGAAGCATTGTGAGTGTTGTGTTGGCAGAAGAAACACCGTGTTACTAGTGGAGGCTAAATGCACGCGTTTTAACTCACGCAGGCTGGCGTGAGGAGGGAAGGACTACACTGACGTGAGGTCTGAAACATGACAAGGAATTAGAATTCAGAAAGCGGACGTAATTAGTTTGATACTTAACTTTAATCCATTAATGATGAACGTCGCTCTTGACTGTACATGAGTCACAACATTATCTGTTCAGAAGACATAGTAACTGAATATGGCGCCTTGCTAGGTCGTAGTAAATGACGTAGCTGAAGGCTATGCTAAACTGTCGTCTCTGCAAATGAGAGCGTATGTAGACAGTGAACCATCGCTAGCAAAGTCGGCTGTACAACTGGAGCGAGTGCTAGGGAGTGTCCCCAGACTAGACCTGCCGTGTGGCGGCGCTCGGTCTGCAATCACTGATAGTGGCAACACGCGGGTCCGACGTATATACTACCGGACCGTAGCCGATTTAAAGGCTACCACCTAGCAAGTGTGGTGTCTGGCGGTGACACCACAGTAAGCACAATCAAGTCTTCGAATGAAGCACTTGGAATACAGTATTGAATTCAGAACACCCAGGAATATAATAGCACTGTATGATAGTATCGTTCATTTTTGAGAGATGCATATGGAGCCTGAAGATGGCATACCGGGATGCCGAAACTGGTTATCAAAATAAAATATCTCAGTTACACGGCTGTTGTCAATTTTCATTGATAAAAATTGGATTTTGTTGGAATGTCGCGACAAGAAATTTCATAACGGAGAGAGTCCCGACATATTGGGAAGGATGGCAAACCTATCTTAACTCCTACGGCTGCTGCTACTATCCAGGCAACTATATCTCTTCTGATTCAACAGGAGTTTCGTAAACAAGGTTGCTCATCTCTCCTCACACAAAAGAGGGAATCGAGTAGGCCATGGTACAGGACCACCACTGCCAATCCACTTTCTGGGAACTGTCGGTTCAAGAATCGACGCACAGGACGACTGAAATGTGCCAGCATCCCATCCTGTTGGAACCACATATGCTGTCTTGTAGCGAGTATCATGTCATCCAGCAACTCTGGCAATGCTCTGGCGAGGAAATTGTCATACTGCCTGTCATTTAATGGCCTAGATAGGAGATAAGACCCAATTAAACTGTCACCACCAACACCTCACCGCACATCGCACTTGATGAGCGCTCGTAAATGTCATATGTGCATTAACCTCACTCAAAAAATGTGGATTGTGGATGTTGAAGACCCCATCACGACCGAGCGTTGCTTCATCTCTAACCAGCACAGAGGACAGAAGTGTTGAATGCATTTGACATTGTTCCAAGTACCAATGAAGTAATTGTCCTCTGTGTGGATAATCATCTGGTTGTAGGTTGCGCACACGCTGTAAGTGAAATGGATTAACGGTTGGTGATGAAGGATGTTTCTTACATCCGTCTGATTTGTCCCCAAGTTAAGCACAATTACACGAACGCTGAGAGCGATTACGCTCTTTGCTGGATAAAAAATGCTC
This sequence comes from Schistocerca gregaria, assembly GCF_023897955.1. Taxonomy (NCBI): domain Eukaryota; kingdom Metazoa; phylum Arthropoda; class Insecta; order Orthoptera; family Acrididae; genus Schistocerca; species Schistocerca gregaria. Next base: position 692,234,290 of record NC_064922.1, on the reverse strand, counting down.
ACAGATAATTATGATATTAGAGGACATTTTGTTTCGGTGTGCCGTACAGCCTCCCGGAGTTTATGGGTTTTAAGTAATTTTCACCCAGTATATTTTTTAATCATATTTCTTGGCTTCGCAACCCAGCATCATTAGAGGTAAAAAAATCGAATTTAAATCAGAAACGTAATATTAATAAACGGTAAACAGAGACAATTACAAAAATCTATGTTTTGAAGCAATACGTAAGAAGTAATGATATACGACAAACAGGACACCATACTGTACATATACCCCCATTACAGTTATCTACCCTCGGCGGGTGCTCTTAACACATGACTCTCGAACTTCGAGAAGGAAAGACGTCTTTGTGAGCGGAAAAAGAAAAACTTGTCATCTAACAGGCTGATCCTATCTCTCTGGGTCTCTCACCATCTATGCCATACGACTTTACCAACTTATTGTTACCTATGACTCTGACACGATTTCAAGAAAAATTTGCAAATATCGATCAAGATCAAAGGTCTTATAATCCGCAGTTTTTTATGCCCATTTAATCCCGAGTGTTTACATTACCTGTCAATACCAAACTTTACTTAACCTGCCGATACCAGTCTTCAAAAGTCTTGGAGCCACATACTGCCGTTACATATGGCTGTAGCGTAATCGAAGCCTTATTACTGTTATTCTTCAGAACACCTCATTTTATCCTCAAGGAGGACATTACTCCCAGATGGGGGTACCTCTGCTCGTTGCCAACAATTGACCGCCTCAGCTAGCCGACAGCGGCGCGTAGTAGCCTCGCCAGCTAGGTCGGCCGCCTGGCCTATTTAGCAGAAAGCAGGCCGGGCGGGCTCAGGGACGCGCGACCTCTCTCTCCCTCACACATACACACACACACACACAAGCACGCACACACATACAGACACAGAGGTCAAAGCTCACTTGACCCGTACAGCCGGCGGCGTTCAAGACAAGTCCCGGCTGCAGTCAGATAAGTGGATACTATTCTGCTGGAAAATGACGCCGAGAGGCATCCGTAGAATTGCATAGTTCACCAGCATGTCCAGATAAGTATGTCCTGTCACTGGCGCGCATACGCCATGAGTCGCAGAGCAGTTCATGTGGAGAGTGTCTCGTATCGCGTATTTACATAACAATTATAGATTTCTTTCGTTATAAGGATTTGTTTGTGAATACCTCTATCCCGGACACCCTGATTTCCTCCTACATGATTAAATCCAGGGCATTCAACGAGTTACTAAATAAAGCTACAGAGTTATTCCCAATAATAACTTATTCATCCCACCATAATGTTAGATTGAAACTGAAATTAAAAATCTGAAACTGGGAAAAATGTCAGAATTATTGAGATAAGCTTGTTGGATATCAATAAAAATGCCACGTTAATACTTGTCAAAATGAAGAGACGGAATAAATTTTAAAACAAACTTACTTATGTTTAATGCCATAACATTTTGTTTGTTGTGTTGATTAAACGGAACACTTATTTAGCCTTGATTCGCGAACAGATAGGATTGACGGAGTGAGTCGAAAAAGTTCAAAGAAGGGCAGCACATTTTGTATTATCGCGAAATAGGAGAGAGAGTGTCACTGAAATGATACAGGATTTGGGGCGGACATCATTAAAACAAAGACATGTTTCGTTGCGGCGGAATCTTCTCACGAAAATTCAGTCACCAACTTTATTCTACGAATGCAAAAATATTTTGTTGACGCCGACCTACGCAGGGAGAAACGATCGCCATAATAAAATAAGGGAAATCGGAGCCCGCATATAGATGTTTGTTTTTTCTGCGCTGTGTATGAGATTGGAATAATAGAGAACTGTGAAGGTGGTTCGATGAACCATCTGCCTCGCACTTAAATGTGATTTGCAGAGTATCTATGTAGATGTAGATGTTATAAAGACTTCACACCTGTTCATTTGATGGATTTATTGCGTTAATTTCATGACATTTTATGTCAACTGGCATAACTGAAGTTGAACAAAGTGTGTTTTGACAGATTCTTTTTTTGGGTAGGCTAGGTGAAATGTAGCCCAGGAGCCAATATATGATTACATCAATCTGGGAGACCTCCCAAAAAGACCATCAAACTGGAATGTAGAATCAAATTTTAACAGCCTAGGACTACAGCAAGGTAATCCTCGTCTATCAAGTATGTAACATTGTTGTGCAGCATAAGTAAAATTCAGAATTCGAAGCTCAGTTTTTCCTTTCGGAGTACCTCAAGGACCATGTTTACGTATGTCACTGCTAAGAACAGTGGCACAGCTCAGAGAACGCATCACGCTGTACTGACAGGATGTTGCTGCATAAGGAATCGAACGAACTTGACTACCGCTTGGCCGTGTGTCGTGTGGCGAGAGGGGCACTCATAAAACATTTGTCGAGTGCACAAGGTAAAATTTGTGAATTTACGGTTCTAACCATGCATCCATCATATTTGCACATGTAATATGATGGAGAATATAGACCTTTTGAAAAGAATAAATCATTTATAGAGCCCTGTAATATTATAACTGGTTTCGACTTCTTAGTAGGTCATAACCAGATGTTATTTTTAAAAAGAATGAAAAGAGGGCACTGCAAATACTTGGAAACTAAATAAGAAATCAAACTAATTTCCGTAATCTACTGCACATATCAGGGTGCTTTACACAGTAGTTTAGACTAGAAGAAAGGCTCACTGCGTGAACACATCTACGCTCTGATTGCTAGAACTGAAGTTACACTTACAACTACGCAATTGTACAAAGTTGGTAACTCTTAAATCATAAATAAAAGATTAAAAATATTTTACAATATAAAATTGGTTCTGGGATAAAGCCTTCCTAAAGACAATTTCTTGTTAAAAAATTACGGCAAGTACTGATGTAGGTAACCAAGACATGCACTAGAAGCAACGTAGACAACGCCCGGCTGCGGACGCGATCCGCGAGCGGGGAACTGACAGCTAGCGGTCACAAGTGCGCACTAAAAGTCAGAGGGAAACAAATGTGAAACGCAGCTAATCTCATAGATATGCGAGCCAGTAGAAAAAGGAACCTCAGCATACGAAAAGACAACAAAACATGCAAATAAGCATGTTGGCAAAAATACTTGTTCAAAACCGGTGGTAGGCAGAAAGCGTCTTCCGAGATTGTCCTAAATGCTTTCTCCGAAAATTATTTCGAGCAGTTAGTCCACGAACCCACGCGAATTGTAAATGGTTGCGAAAACACACTTGACCTCTTAGCCACAAACAATCCAGAGCTGATAGAGAGCATCATGACTGATACAGGGATTAGTGATCACAAGGTCGTTGTAGCTAGGCTCAATACCTTTTCTTCCAAATCCATCAGAAACAAACGCAAAATAATTTTATTTAAAAAAGCGGATAAAGTGTCACTAGAAGCCTTCCTAAAAGACAATTTCCATTCCTTCAGAACTGACTATGCGAATGTAGACGAGATGTGGCTCAAATTCAAAGATATAGTAGCAACAGCAATTGAGATATTCATACCTCATAAATTGGTAAGAGATGGAACGGATCCCCCGTGGTACACAAAAAAGGTCCGAACGCTGTTGCAAAGGCAATGGAAACAGCATGTGAAGTTCTGAAGAACGCGAAATCCTGAAGATGGGCTAAAATTTACAGACGCGCGAAATTTGGCACGTACTTCGATGCGAGATGCCTTTAATAGGTTCCACAACGAAACATTGTCTCGAAATTTGGTAGAAAATCCGAAGAAATTCTGGTCGTATGTAAAGTACACAAGCGGCAAGACGCAGTCAATACCTTCGCTGCGCAGTGCCGATGGTACTGTTATCGACAACTGTGCCGCTAAAGCGGAGTTATTGAACGCAGTTTTCCGAAATTCCTTCACCAGGGAAGACGAATGGAATATTCCAGAATTTGAAACACGAACATCTGCTAGCATGAGTTTCTTAGAAGTAGATACCTTAGGGGTTGCGAAGCAACTCAAATCGCTTGATACGGGCAAGTCTTCAGGTCCAGATTGTATACCGATTAGGTTCCTTTCAGATTACGCTGATACTATAGCTCCCTACTTAGCACTCATATACAACCGCTCGCTCACCGATAGATCTGTACCTACAGATTGGAAAATTGCGCAGGTCGCACCAGTGTTCAAGAAGGGTAGTAGGAGTAATCCATTTAACTACAGACCTATATCATTGACGTCGGGTTGCAATAGGGTTTTGGAGCATATACTGTATTCAAACATTATGAATCACCTCGAAGGGAACGATCTATTGACACGTAATCAGCATGGCTTCAGAAAACATCGCTCTTGTGCAACGCAGCTAGCTCTTTATTCGCACGAAGTAATGGCCGCTATCGACAGGGGATCTCAAGTTGATTCCGTATTTCTAGATTTCCGGAAAGCTTTTGACACCGTTCCTCACAAGCGACTTCTAATCAAGCTGCGGAGCTATGGGGTATCGTCTCAGTTGTGCGACTGGATTCGTGATTTCCTGTCAGGAAGGTCGCAGTTCGTAGTAATAGACTGCAAATCATCGAGTAAAACTGAAGTGATATCAGGTGTTCCCCAGGGAAGCGTCCTGGGACCTCTGCTGTGCCTGATCTATATAAATGACCTGGGTGACAATCTGAGCAGTTCTCTTAGATTGTTCGCAGATTATGCTGTAGTTTACCGTCTAGTAAGGTCATCCGAAGACCAGTATCATTTGCAAAGCGATTTAGAAAAGATTGCTGTATGGTGTGTCAGGTGGCAGTTGACGCTAAATAACGAAAAGTGTGAGATGATCCACATGAGTTCCAAAAGAAATCCGTTGGAATTCGATTACTCGATAAATAGTACAAATCTCAAGGCTGTCAATTCAACTAAGTACCTGGGTGTTAAAATTACGAACAACTTCAGTTGGAAGGACCACATAGATAATATTGTCGGGAAGGCGAGCCAAAGGTTGCGTTTCATTGGCAGGACACTTAGAAGATGCAACAAGTCCACTAAAGAGACAGCTTACACTACACTCGTTCGTCCTCTGTTAGAATATTGCTGCGCGGTGTGGGATCCTTACCAGGTGGGATTGACGGAGGACATCGAAAGGGTGCAAAAAAGGGCAGCTCGTTTTGTATTATTACGTTATAGGGGAGAGAGTGTGGCAGATATGATACACGAGTTGGGATGGAAGTCATTACAGCATAGACGTTTTTCGTTGCGGCGAGACCTTTTTACGAAATTTCAGTCACCAACTTTCTCTTCCGAATGCGAAAATATTTTGTTGAGCCCAACCGACATAGGTAGGAATGATCATCAAAATAAAATAAGAGAAATCAGAGCTCGAACAGAAAGGTTTAGGTGTTCGTTTTTCCCGCTCGCTGTTCGGGAGTGGAATAGTAGAGAGATAGTATGATTGTGGTTCGATGAACCCTCTGCCAAGCACTTAAATGTGAATTGCAGAGTAGTCATGTAGATGTAGATGTAGATGCAGTTCAAAAAAAGCGAAAACGGTTGTGTCACGGAAATCACTTCGTAAATTCTGTTTCTACATTAGTAAAAGTATCAGGCTCTTCTAGTGCATCAAAGCGACAACCTTTGGGAACATAATGACAGAAACCGAGATGTTGATCTGTGCGTCCTGCCTTAAGTCAGTATTTTTTCAAACGGAGACTCAAAACTGTATTATAATATCCTACGTAACAAGTTATTTAAAGCACACCTCAAAAAATTTTCGCACTTGGCCTATATAAGATTTTCGACAGGCAGACGTATCACCTGATAAGTAATCGAAACCTACTATGGTATGTGTGTGGCCATATCTTGAGGAACATAAAAAGTAATTCCGCTACAAGATTGTCACTATTTTCACCTTAAACAGTGTATCCAGTCTGTGCAGTCTGTTAAAGACATAGTGTTGTATTCCACGTGGTGTACTTCAAAAGTGTTTAAATACTTTTCAAATACAGCTCACTTTTTACAGCAGGACGTCCTTTATCAAATTCGCACAACCTGCGGAGCACCCTGCATGTAAAATTTTCGTAATCTATATGAAATACAGGTCTGATTCCCGTCAGAGCACCGAAGTTAAGCGCTGTCGGGCTTTGCTAGCATTTGGATGGGTGACCGTCCTGTCCACCGTGCGCTGTTGGCAAACTGGGTAGACCCAGCTCTTGTGAGGCCAATTGAGGAGCTACTTCACTGAAAAGCAGCAGCTCCAGTTACGAAAACTGATAACGGCCGGGAGGGCGGTGTACTGACGAGATATCCCTCCGTATCCGCATCCAGTGGCGACTGTGAGCTGAGGATGACACGGCGGTCGGTCGCTACAGCTGGGCCTTCCGAGGTCTGTTCGCAGTTAGTTACGTAAATGTAGGTAGCTGAATGTGACCTGTCAAAATACCATACGTATGGAGGAAGCCCGAACATACGAACGACATAGTAATAAACATACTTGGCGTAGAGAAACAAGTGAAAGATTTGAAAACAAATAAATCACCAGGTCCGGATGGAATCCCAGTTAGATTTTACAAAGGGTACTCTACGGCATTGGCCTCTTACGTAGCTTGCAATTATCGTGAATCTCTCCCCCAGCACAAAGTCCCAAGCTAATGGAAAACAGCGTAGGTGACTCCCGTATATAGCAAAGGTAAAAGAACATATAACACTTCCGTCTGCCACGGTCATACCATAACCTTAAAGTTGGAGGCAGGTCGTGAAGTAAAACTATGTTGTTGAAGCAATTATGGTATAAAGCAACAGAGCAGTGTTACCCTCTGAGAGGAATTTTATTATGTTGACCGTGTCGTACCTAACGGAGGTGGCTTATCGGAAGTGAAAGACAAAATTACGTAAATATTTAAACAGTAACAAACAATATTTTACTTATCTACATTGTTCAAAGAATAAAGAAAACGGTCGCCAGTCTAATAAGGCATAAGAATGAGAAACACTCTTGTTCAAGAAAACAAATGTGAATAACTTAAATGGACAAACACTGCCTACACTTTTGTCACTCGAGAGTGCAATGAACTCTGACATCTGCATATGTTCACGGTAAGGTTGGAGCTGACAGAGCAGAACTAACTATTTGAAATATAACAGATAACAATACACACTATTACTTTCAGGGCTTATTCAGACTGAATGGTCTTTATAACATTACCATTAATATTCACTGCAGAATCATAAATTGGACATAGGTTCAGTATTACTCTTCAAACATTTTCCTATCTGACAAAAAATTGTAAATGTTGTTCACTGCAAAATTATGAACTGGTCATAAGTTAAGTATCTCTCAGCTAAATACTTTTCTATTTAGAATGAAATTTAAATGGAATTCACTAACAGGTTACTTCTCACTGTCTTTTGAATAAAGAAATTATTGTTTTCATAAATAGTGGTCTTTGTATTAATCGCTATCTAGCATGAGCACAATATACAAACTGTTGGTCCTGTTACGCTGTTAATATGTACTTTTAATACACAAGAGGAGCCCAATATTATACAGAATTTCACTTGAATAGCAAGAGTAATTGAAACTTCCTATAATTAAGCAACTTTGTGCATTTGAACTACTTTCAGTGGAGAGGGGGCCTTAATCTTGACCACTGTAACAGAGCAAACTAAACACACTTTCAATACACTAGAGAAACAAGTACTTAGCAAGCATGAACATATAACTCTCAACAGGTGCAGTTCTGAACTTTTACTGCAGTGAAACACAAATTTGAGATATTTGTAAGATATATTCAACAAACAATATTAATTTTAGCACACTCTAATGCCATATTCATTTTAATATGACTTCAGTAAAGAACACTCGGTAAACACTTCAGCGTAGGAGGGACCCTAAGTGGATAAGTGACAGGATTAATCACGGTAGGTACAAGAGTTCAGCCAAATTGTACCTTTTATTTGCGCACACTAAAACATCCAATGAGCTGATCCTTCACTGTACATTACTATAGCGTTCCATTACAGTGTTTGCGCAATGTGGTGGCGATTGCATGTTGGTAGGTGGATTTGCAGGTAGAATTGATGGACTCTGTCATTTCTTGGTGGCGATGATAGACACCAATTCCAGAATAGTTCCAGCTCTTTATCCATCCATCCAAGGCATTTGAAAGCGTCAGGAAAGCCTCTCTCGGAACCAGCACAATTCACAACTTTTACATGAGCAGTTGATAGTTTGGTAGTTCGTCCCCGACTGACTCTTGGTTCCACCTTTTCTACCCAGGCCAACCACAATCTGCGCACGCTACACAGTTCCGTTCCCGAGGGAAACCACAACACCTTTTACATACAAAATAACTAAGAACCCTAAGTGAAGGTCAGCAGTTTACATAACAGCAAACAAACATTTTAAATAAAACAGAACATTTGCATATATTGGTAGTTCTACACAAAATTATTTAAACAAAATAACCAACATATACAGTTAAGTTTTGTCTCCCTCCAATTGAGACAAAGAATTTAAACGACAGATATACTACATTGCATAGACTCAAACCATGACATCAAAGTTTTTTTACAAACAAAGGAGTATACAATTTTTTGTTAGCGATTCAGTCAAACAACATTTACAGAAACTCAGCGATGTAACATTAAATAAAACAAAAGGCAAAATAAATCAGTACAGCATTAGAGCTATGGTGTTACAAACGGACCGATAAAATTACAGACCGATATCTCTATCTTCTGTTTACTGGAGAATCCTTGAAAATATTCTCAGTTCGAATATAGCAAACTTCCTTGAGGCTAAGAAGCTTATGTCCAAGAATCAGCATGGTTTTAGGAAGCACCGCTCGTGCGGAACTCAGCTAGCCTTTTCTCATATGATATACTGGAAACTATGGATGAAAGACCACAGGCAGATTCCATATTTCTAGATTTCCCGAAAGCATTTGAGACGGTGCCCATTACAAGCTGTTAATGAAGGTACGTGCATATGGAATAAGTTCACAGATATGTGAGTCGCTCCAAAACTTAACTAATAGAATCTAGTATGTCATCCTCGACGGCGAGTATTCATCAGAGGCAAAGGTGTCGTCACGAGTGCCCCAGGAATGTGTGATAGGACCGCTATTGTTCTCTCTGATTATGTCGTGGTGTACGGTAAGGTGTCGAAGATGAGTGGCTTTAAGAAGATACAAGACGACTTAGACAAAATTTCCAATTGGTGTTGTGAATGGCAGCTAGCCCTAAATGTGGAAAAATGTAAGTTAATGCGGATGAGTAGGAAGAATAAATCTGTAATGTTTGGATACAATATTACTAGTGTCAAACTTGACACAGTCAAGGTGTTTAAATATCTGGGCGTAAAGTTGCAAAGAGATACGAGGTGGAATGAGCAGGTGAAAACCATGATAGGGAAGGCAAATGGTCGACTTTGGTTTATGGGGAGAATTTTAGGAAAGAGTGGTTCAACCGTAAAGGTGACCGCATACAGGACTCTGGTGGGACCTACTCTTGAGTACTGCTCGAATGTTTGAGATCAGTACCAGGTCGGATTGAAGGAAGACATCAAAGCAATTCACAGGGCGGCGGCTAGATTTGGTACCGCCAGGTTCGAAGAACACGTAAGTGTTACGGAAACGCTTCGGGAACTCAAATGGGAATACCTGGAGGGAAGGCGACGTTCTTTTATAGAAAAAGTATTGAGAAAATTTAGAGAACCGGCATTTGAAGCTGATTGCCGAATGATTCTGCTGCCGCCAACATACATCGCGCGTAAGGACCACGAAGATAAATTACGAGAAATTAGGCTCATACAGAGGCGCGCACACAGTCGCTTTTCCCTCGCTCTATTTGCGAGTGGAATAGGAGGAGAAATGACAAGTAGTGGACAGGGTTCCCTCCGCCACGCGCCGTACGGTGGCTTGCAGAGTATCTGTGCAGACGTAGATGTAGATTGGACAATAGGGCGACGTTGACTGAGAAGATGAGAATGATAGGTGTTATAACTGTCAGAAGAGACGTAGCAAAAATCTAAGAAATATGACTAAGACCCATGACGCGATGAAATCTCGCTAGTTCTTTAAGACGCTGAAAGACGACTGTGCAATCTGTAGGTGATGCAATATTTCCCACTGCCTGGAACATAACAGGCCGAATTCTGGCAAATAAATAAATTTTGAATTGCTTCTCGTTACCGAATACTGTAATCTTTAGTTGCCGTGTAATGGAGGGACAGCAAACAAGGAAACTTAGGATTGCGTAGCGTTTTTGAACTAGAAAAGAGTAGAAAGTAGTTACAAATAATCAAACAACATTTGGGAAGACGTTCTGTAGATATCGCTGCAAAATGGGAACAGTAAAGAGTCTTTAGGCTTGTCTGAAGATCGTGTCTCAGAAATTCTGGTGATGGATTTGAGAATAAGTCAGGTGAAAAATGTGTGAAATAGCGCGTGCTTTATGTACTTAACGGCTACAATTTGAAACTTAGAAATACCAGTAAAACGTAATGGAAAACCACGCATACAGCGGACCATAACCACATAAAAGGAACCGTAGAGCGCGAGAAAGAAATTAGTCTCAAGTTTCCGCAAATGATGTAGAGTGCTTGCGTTGTTGTGAAAGTCAGCGGCGAAGCGGAAGTATCAGCATGACGCTGCACAGTCAGCGTGTCATCTGGAAGGAATGCTAGAGGCTAATGAGCAATGGCAATGACTTATCACGATCACCCAGTGCTTTAAGCAGCTACATCCCCACCTTGTCTGAACTACTGTAGATTGCTTGCAGTTCCCTTCGCAGTGTTCGGCAACGAAATTAGGTAAGATGAAACTGCATTTATTGAAAGCAGCAATTCTTGTAGGTTCTGAAACCGCTTGTCACTGACAAGGTGTGACTCTCGTCTTCGATTCCTGTCGGTTAGGATCTTTTTAAGACCACTGTTCTTACAACGTGTTCGAAGGCTGAGGATGGTACACCATTTCTTGCCGCCACGTTGGAGAGTCTGAATTATGCTTAAAAATCGGGCAACTTCACTCACGGTGTGTCCATGAGCACGTCCAAACAAAGCAGTTTCATTGTACCGTTCTCTCACAACTTCACTTCCACTCTTCTTATTGCGCTGACCCCACACAGCCGGCCGCGGTGATCTCGCGGTTCTAGGCGCGCAGTCCGGAACCGTGCGACTGCTACGGTCGCAGGTTCGAATCCTGCCTCGGGCATGGATGTGTGTGATGTCCTTAGGTTAGTTAGGTTTAAGTAGTTCTAAGTTCTAGGGGACTGATGACCACAGCAGTTGAGTCCCATAGTGCTCAGAGCCATTTGAACCATTTTTTTTGACCCCACACAATAGACTGGCACATACATGCCATTTCACAGTCATGACGTACTGTGCAAGGTATCAGAACCGTCCCATTGAGCTCTTTTTAAAGAAGAGATTAATACTTTGTGCAGTGAGCTTACATTTGTTGTTCATCAGCGCCCCTAAAAGTTTCTATCATCGTCACGGAAACACACTGTTTAGTCCGGTAGTCACAGCGACAAACAACTTATGCACATGGCCAAAACTGAAAACTAAATAATCAGCTTGTCTATAATGTGGAACACACCAGCAAAATATGGATCCAAGGGCGGGGCAACCGAGGCATTGTCTTGGGGTTCTCCGAGGTTAAAGGGATCTTGCCACCAGAAAAATAAATGAAAAAACGAAAAATTAAAATGTAAAAGTTAGTAAAATAGGTCAGTCAATTTAAATCTTATTCTGTAGTCAAATAATCAAAGTTGTTTTTTGAAATCATTCAGACGTAAACAAGTATGAATCATTTAGTCAATTTTAGTCATCTGAAAACGCTGTGTTCAGTGCGTCTTTGTACTCCTAAACGAAAGCAGGTGAAGCATGCGGAATTAAAGATCACAGAAACGATATATGTAATTGAGTCACTAGGAACCATAAGGTCCTAAAGCATACCGTGGTCGATTTTGAGATTGTAGCATGTATGCACGCTCCTTACACCTGTTGATCTTACGGTGAACCAGCTTTATCAGTGCTGTAACGCTACGCTGTATATACGAACATTCGCGAAAAGCTGTCTCGCCAATTTCTGTGATATTCCTTTCAATGGGGCCCAAAGTACAAATTTTCATTGCTGTCGGAGAGCTCACTGGCGCCCATTTCTTTATAAGGGCTAGAAGCTCTTGGAAGGAGAGCTCACTTGCGCCCATTTCTCCATAAAAGCTGCAAGCTCTTGGAAGAATGTGCCAATGGCCTTGCCGCAGTGGTAAAACCGGGTCCAGTCAGATCACAGAAGTTAAGCACTGTCGGGCTGGGCTAGCACTCTGATGGGTGACCATCCGGTCTGCCGAGCGCTGTAGGCAAGCGGAGTGCACTCAGCCACTCAGCCCTTGTGAGACCAACTGATGAGCTACTTGATTGAGAAGTAGCGGCTCCGGTCGCGGAAACAGACATACGGCCGGGAGAGCGGTGTGCTGACCACGTGCCCCTCCATACCAGCAACCAGTGACGCCTATGGGGTGAGGACGGCGGCCGGTCGGTACCGTTGAGCCCTCTTGGCAGAATGCGTCACCATAACCTAACGTTCCATTGTTCAGCATTCCAGTCTGTAGAATGGACGCTGAGGATTTTGGAACCTTCAGGAGTATTACCTACCTCACTACCAATTCAAAAGTTGAAGTTCGTGGTAGCAATGTAAATTTCAGCAAATTTTGCAACGATGAAGCTTTCAACATGTTGCCATGAACTGTTGTTTGAAGTAAAACATTCTTCATTGGAGTCGTGGGAGGCTACCATTCTCTTCAAGTCACATCGAGGGAGACACAAATATGTATGTAGAAAACAAATATTAACCTTTTAAAAAGTAATACATAACGAAACTACTAGATCAAACTTGAAACACATAGACTTAACAAAACTAGAATTCACATCTGAAGTGCATAGACAGTTTTATCTGAATCACAAACCATACAATGTGCTTAATGAAAATCACGGTAACGAGGACAATGAAGAGTTGTGATAGGACATGATTGTACGTACTTGGTGGATGCAGTGCCTGCTCTTTATGTTCTGATTCTAGTTTCATGTTAACTACAAACTACACAACAGTCAAAAACACACCGTTGCCACTAGCCTTTATATGAAAGTTTTGTGGATCGACTTCAATAACAATATCCTAAAGTCATTAAAATTTTGTAACATAAAGTGGGTACATAATTTTTAAAGGAAACATAGGATGATGAGACTTGGTTAAAAGAAGAGTCAAGCATACGAAACTGATGTTTGTCTCAAAACTTGGTGTCTGTGCTTTGCGCCCTTATAGTTCTCAGTTACTCATTTCAGTTTGAAATGGCTTGAATTTATTGAGGCGTTCAATGAAGACACTCTTTTCAGTCGTTATGGAAAGCTAAAATTGATAACGGCCCGAAACAATTGAATATCAGTCAGAAGTCACATACAGCCTTTCGATTACAATCGAAACAGCTACTCCCATCAGTTAATGTACCGAGAGGCTGCTTAAGGTGAACGATTAACACTTGCTATGCCAGAAAAGGGATACACAATGACGTAAGTGGTCATACACAAGTGGTACACACTGCTAAAAGTTATTTATCACCGATGTGAAACACAGCATTAAACAATGTCGACTGTAATTTTTCCTACATCGAAGGTGGAGAGGGGAGAAAGGAAAGGAATTGTAGACGTCAGCTGCATCGACACTTTATGAGGAACCAGCGACGACGAGAGAAAATGTGTTGGCCTGAGACTCGAACCCGGGATCTCCTGCTTAGTAGATGCGTCAGCCACTACGCCACCCGGACACAATTTGCGATTGCGCGGATTGTATCGGAACGCCTCCTGGCCAACCCACACTCCCACCGAGCGCCACCTATCGGCATTCCCTCCCCCCCCCCCCCCCCCACCGCCCCCTTCCCCGTGTCCTCCATGCTCGCTACTTTGAGATTCTTGCAGGAAGTTGAATGTAATTGTGTATCGGCACTTAAGGTGGTGGATTCTCCTCCCCCCCCCTTCCTCAATCGAGGCGAATCAATTATTTGAATGCGTGGTGCCTGTTATGCACCATGCGTTCATATAATAGACGTCAGCGCTACTGCGCACAATATCACATGATCGCCAAAGTAGGCAGCGGGAAGAATCAACACTTGGCAGCTCGAATTCCAGCGGCCTCTACCGATTCAGTACTATAAAGAGGAGAACCCGAGAAAAAGTGGCCGCACTCTACTGGGATTGAGGACACTATCTGCACTGGCACTAAGACGAAAGCTAACCTAATTTAATCACAATTAAGCAGAAACAAGAATTTTAAATCGCATTTCATTATGATTTGAAAAGCAAATTAGTTTTCCCACATAAATATAACTTAATGCCTGAAAGTCGTCTGCAATCGTTAGAAATTCGTATAAAAATGTGTTATTTCTGATGACATATGCTTGGAAAATCTATTCTTCGAGGCACAAACGTGAAACGTGGAAAGTGATCTCTGTATTCGTTCAAATAGACATTCAATCGACTAGTCGAACAACATGCTCATTGAGGGCGGGACATTCATGTTTCCCGCCAGTCGCCTCGTCTCAGAATGGTGCTAAAGCCGTTGACAGACGGGCAGGGAATTCAAATACTGAGCGTTGAGCGTGCCAAGTTTCCGGCGTCATACCAAGGAAAAACCACGTTGGGGAGACCTTCCAAACTCGCAGAGAGTGTTCATCGGAGGTGAGGGTATCACCTGGAGTGCCCCATGGAAGTGTGGTAGGTCCGCTGTTGTTTTCTATCTACATAAATGATCTTTTGGATAGGGTGGATAGCAATGTGTGGCTGTTTGCTGATGATCCTGTGGTGTACGGGAAGGTGTCGTCGTTGAGCGACTGTAGGAGGATACAAGATGACTTGGACAGGAATTGTGATTGGTGTAAAGAATGGCAGCTAACTCTAAACATAGATAAATGTAAATTAATGCAGATCAATAGGAAAAAGAATCCTGTAGTGTTTGAATACTCCATTAGTAGTGTAGCGCTTGACATAGTCACATCGATTAAATATTAGGGCGTAACATTGCAGAGCGATATGAAGTGGGACAAGCATGTAATGGCAGTTGTGGGGAAGGCGGATAGTCGTCTTCGGTTCACTGGTAGAATTTCGGGAAGATGTGGTTCATCTGTAAATGAGACCGCTTATGAAACACTAATACGACCTATTCCTGAGTACTGCTCGAGCGTTTGGGAGCCCTATCAGGTCGGATTGAGGGAGGACATAGAAGCAATTTAGAGGCGAACTGCTAGATTTGTTACTGGTAGGTTTGATCATCACGCTAATGTTACGGAAATGCAACAGGAACTCGGGTGGGAGTCTCTAGAGGAAATGAGGCGTTCTTTTCCTGAATCGCTACTGAGGAAATTTAGAAACCAGCATTTGAGGCTGACTGCAGTACAGTTTTACTGCCACCAACTTACATTTCGCGGAAAGACCACAAAGATAAGATAAGAGAGATTAGGGCTCGTACAGATGCATATAGGCAGTCATTTTTCCCTCGCTCTGTTTGGGAGTGGAACACGGAGAGAAGATGCTAGTTGTGGCACGAGGTACTCTCCGCCACGCACCGTGTGGTGGATTGCGGAGTATGTATGTTGATGTAGAAATAAATATCTAGCATGTGAGATATTGTTGTTCAAATGTGTGTGAAATCTTATGGGAGTTAACTGATGTGAGATGTTCTGAACTTGCGTTTGACAGCAGGCCAGTGAGATGGTAGAACGCCACCTGTGTCACATGAAGACATCTCTCTTCAGTAAAGGGCTGAGAGACGCCATATTGCCTTTTAGTTGAAGGTCATATGTATACATGGAGTTTTCGTAAGAGCGTGCGAAAATTTAACAGGACGTAAAGGATGCACCACTGAACAATCTGAGGTAGGGAACCAAGGGTCGGAGAAGCCAGCTGAAGGAGATAGTACGAATGAAATCACGTTACTGTGTATTTGTTTATTTACATTAGTTAACTGCAAATACCATAATTTATACAATGAACCTACCATTTGTGCCGTATCTTACAAAATTTGTTGAAACTGACGGCCATCAACCTCAATACAAGCATGACATCGGCGAGCAAGATTCTGACGCTCCCTGACAAACATGCCTGGTGCACTTCGAGTCACGTCACAGGGAGGTACAATTCGGGCAACTAATTCTATCTCAGTATCCACTGTGGTCTCATACTTTTGTAAACCCCCGTCGTCAGTTCTGTAAAGGCCTCGTCGCTACTGCTGTGGAGGCCTATTTGCCACTGTTGTTACGGTAGGCCGAGATTGTAAGTTCTTGAAACGGTTTCTGGTGCAGTACACCGCTAAGACAATTTGTCTCTGCCACTACTACACAGCTATGCCCCAGGGTCAAGTATTAGGATAGGAGATCGTAGGTTCTACAACACTCCGGCAAATAAGTAACGAAGTCACACAAATGAGTTAAAAGGTTTACTTATCTTTGTGACTAGTTGAATAATGAAGTCTGCAACACTGTTTGTAATATAACACGAAAAAGGCACTCAATGGCTAAGTGCAAATAATTGCAGCTAAACTTCACAGTACATAGCAAATGCAATTTACAATAACTCTCTGTTCACTTTTAAGACTTCACTAAACTACGTTCGGTGTCTGAATCAGCCCTGGGTGATGATCTATAACCAAGTGGACGAGAGCTGCTCTTCTATCTTTCGAGTTGGCTTCTGTCCGTTGCCCTCCGGTCATTGGCAGATTGTACGCGACCGGCAATTGGCCAAGGCGAAGTCGACATCTTCAACCTCAGCGCCGTACGTGGCGCTGGTAGAATTGCCGCAAGTGGCGAGTCTCTATTGCACCGACACCAGTTCACATCTCTGCGCCTGCGATGCTTTTGCCCTAGCTGTCTCTTGTTCGGACGACAAGCACATACACGAGTGGCTTTAGATAACCCTATAGGAAATAATGGAGGGTACTGGGGTGAGGTGACCTCACCGACCATGGAATAAGGCTTCCCCTTTCAATCCAGCGACCAGGGAATACTGTACTCGGTCTGTTTCATCGTACTGTACTGTACGTCTCTGAATAGCACTAAGTAATGAACTGGTCTGTCGTTGATTCATAGCTCGTTCTGTCATGGGACAATGTAAATACGATACAACAGAGCCACCTTGCGGGCAAGTAAAGTAAGCAAAACCTGCATCATGACTTCCTGGTAATCAGGCTCGTCTTCCTTGTGCCCTTGCAGAAAATAAAGACTGCACACGTAAATAAACAGCACATTACGTGTAAACTTGTACGCATGTTAGTTGTAAATAAGCTGGAAAACAGTAATGCTAGACAAAGCGGTGGACAAGTTTACTTCTATGTCTCCTTAAGCTGGCTTCTCCGACCCCATGTTCCCAACCTCAAACAGTTCTGTGGAGCTTTCTCTATGTCCTGCAACATCTTTGCACGCTCTTACCGAAACACCCTGTACAAACAAACCGTTTTCTAAGCTCTAACAAATTGAGAAATCTCGAAAATCCGTCTTTAATTGTATGATTTGTTGTAAAATGTCGGGAAACGTCATATTTTTGGTTAAAGAATTACTGTAACTTGCGTATTATCAAAGTATGCCAGAACAAGCCAAAGGTACTTTGAGGAGACATCAAAAACACATCGTTGTTGGCACAATTTGTTATAATTAGATGCTAGTTAGTAACATATCGACGATAAACTTTCAGGAGATGGAAAGTGTGGTCGCAAACAGTTCACAATAGTTGTGGCATAATGAGTAAAGACATAGAATTGTGCGTTGACAGATGCTAAGTTGCTGGTTCGCGTCGCACTGGATCCAAACATTTCTTGTACTAACCTTCGTGTTTTCTAATACGTTCTGATACTTTCGTGTTAGCGTAATAGAAATATATTCTATGATATTCAATGTTACGTAAATATTCGTAGCTAATAAGTGCGCTCTTTCTGAGGAGTGCGTTTGTTCGATTGACTTTATCTTCAAGACAGCTTGCATTACTTACAGTAAGATTTTTTAACTTTCTTGTTTCAAGTCTTGTATTTCACTTGTAAAGATTCTACTACTGAGTAGAAACAGTGAATAAGTAAGAATGCCCTTAGGATTACATTAAAATGTGATAATAATGAAATAATTTTTATCCTACATTGAGAACTGTTCCAAACTTGTATCGTGATATTTGTAATGGAACTTTTACAAGCCAGTGTCCTTATTAACTGGACATTGTACTTTCCTTTTTGCGTCATAACATGTTCTTGCGTATTGAATATTTTATTTATGCACACCACAGACAGAGCAACATGACTAGCTTATGAGCAAGGGATCAAATGTGTGTTTTAATAGAGTTAACGTGAGAATTTCACGACCGTCCATTTCGTAAACAGTTTAATTTTCGAGTCAGATACAGCCAACAATTGGTGCTGGAGTGCGCTGTGATCACGTGTACCATACGTAAATTGAGTGTGGAGGAGGGAGAAAGGAAAGGAAAGGGACTATTGATATGAGCTTCAAGGGGACTTTACGCAGAATCATTGGCGATGAGTGAAAATGAGTGCCGGGTGGGGATTCGAACCCAGAATCTCCTGCTTGCAAGGCAGTTCGTTAACCACTGCGCCAACCAGACACAGCGGTCAGCGCCCCTGCGTGGACCATCTCCGTATGCATCGCGGCCGACCTACACACCCACTCAGCACCGACTATCGAAGATCCCTGCCCGCGTCTTTCATGCTCGCTACTTTGAGGTTCCCCCAGCAGGTCAGACGTAATCGTGCATCCGCAATGAAAAAAATGGTTCAAATGGCTCTGAGCACTATGGGACTCAACTGCTGTGGTCATCAGTCCCCTAGAACTTAGAACTACTTAAACCTAACTAACCTAAGGACATCACACACATCCATTCCCGAGGCAGGATTCGAACCTGCGACCGTAGCAGTCGCACGGTCGCAATGAAAAAGGTGGATTCGTTGCCCATGGAAGCGAATCAGTTTATGAATGCGTGGTGTCTGTTTTTTTTCGACATATCCAAAAGAACAGACACCACACATTCATATAACACGTGCCCTATGCACAAGTAGCATCATTTCTGAGCGTTTAGCACAACGTTGAACTCGGCATGCTTAACTTTGACGTCTGAAAACACGGGCCGTGTGGCGACGGCTGAAAAAAATGGTTCAAATGGCTCTAAGCACTATGGCACTTAACATCTGAGGTCATCAGTCCCCTAGACTTGGAATTACTTACACCTGCTAGAAGCCGACCTCGGGGAAGATCAGTTTGGATTCCGTAGAAATATTGGAACACGTGAGGCAATACTGACCTTACGACTTATCTTAGAAGAAAGATTAAGGAAAGGCAAACCTATGTTTCTAGCATTTGTAGACTTGCTTTCGACAATGTTGACTGGAATGCTCTCTTTCAAATTCTGAAGGTGGCAGGGGTAAAACACAGGGAGCGAAAGGCTATTTACAATTTGAACAGAAAACAGATGGCATGAAAGGGAAGCAGTGGTTGGGAAGGGAGTGACACAGGGTAGTAGCCCCCCCCCCCCCCCCATGTCACTCAATCTGTATATTGAGCAAGCAATAAAGGAAACAAAAGAAAAATTCGGAATAGGTATTAAAATCCATAGAGAAGAAATAAAAACTTTGAGGTTCGCCGATGACATCGTAATTCTGTCAGAGACAACAAAGGACTTGGAAGAGCAGTTGAACGGAATGGACAGTGCCTTGAAAGGAGGATATAATATGAACATCAACAAACGCAAAACGAGGATAATCGAATGTCTAAACATTCATGGTGGTGTCTGTTTGTTCTATATCGTGTCTCCCTACCACTTTCGCGCAACGACGTTCTGTGCGTGTTTTTTAGGGAATTAACTACACTCCTGGAAATGGAAAAAAGAACACATTGACACCGGTGTGTCAGACGCACCATACTTGCTGCGGACACTGCGAGAGGGCTGTACAAGCAATGATCACACGCACGGCACAGCGGACACACCAGGAACCACGGTGTTGGCCGTCGATTGGCGCTAGCTGCGCAGCATTTGTGCACCGCCGCCGTCAGTGTCAGCCAGTTTGTCGTGGCATACGGAGCTCCATCGCAGTCTTTAACACTGGTAGCATGCCGCGACAGCGTGGACGTGAACCGTATATGCAGTTCACGGACTTTGAGCGAGGGCGTATAGTGGGCATGCGGGAGGCCGGGTGGACGTACCGCCGAATTGCTCAACACGTGGGGCGTGAGGTCTCCACAGTACATTGATGTTGTCGCCAGTGGTCGGCGGAAGGTGCCCGCGGCCGTCGACCTGGGACCGGACCGCAGCGACTCACGGATGCACGCCAAGACCGTAGTATCCTACGCAGTGCCGTAGGGGACCGCACCGCCACTTCCCAGCAAATTAGGGACACTGTTGCTCCTGGGGTATCGGCGAGGACCATTCGCAACCGTCTCCATGAAGCTGGGCTACGGAGCCGCACACCGTTAGGCCGTCTTCCGCTCACGCCCCAACATCGTGCAGCCCGCCTCCAGTGGTGTCGCGACAGGCGTGAATGGAGGGACGAATGGAGACGTGTCGTCTTCAGCGATGAGAGTCGCTTCTGCCTTGGTGCCAATGATGGTCGTATGCGTGTTTGGCGCCGTGCAGGTGAGCGCCACAATCAGGACTGCATACGACCGAGGCACACAGGGCCAACACCCTGCATCATGGTGTAGGGAGCGATCTCCTACACTGGCCGTACACCTCTGGTGATCGTCGAGGGGACACTGAATAGTGCACGGTACATCCAAACCGTCATCGAACCCATCGTTCTACCATTCCTAGACCGGCAAGGGAACTTGCTGTTCCAACAGGACAATGCACGTCCGCATGTATCCCGTGCCACCCAACGTGCTCTACAAGGTGTAAGTCAACTAGCCTGGCCAGCAAGATCTCCGGATCTGTCCCCCATTGAGCATGTTTGGGACTGGATGAAGCGTCGTCTCACGCGGTCTGCACGTCCAGCACGAACGCTGGTCCAACTGAGGCGCCAGGTGGAAATGGCATGGCAAGCCGTTCCACAGGACTACATCCAGCATCTCTACGATCGTCTCCATGGGAGAATAGCAGCCTGCATTGCTGGATATACACTGTACTAGTGCCGACATTGTGCATGCTCTGTTGCCTGTGTCTATGTGCCTGTGGTTCTGTCAGTGTGATCATGTGATGTATCTGACCCCAGGAATGTGTCAATAAAGTTTCCCCTTCCTGGGACAATGAAATCACGGTGTTCTTATTTCAATTTCCAGGAGTGTAGTTTGAACCTGGGACCTGTTGCTGGTAAGGAGACGCCAGACCACAAATGACATGTAGAATTCAGATGAGTTCAGTGAGACTAGCGATGATATAACCAAATACTTGATGATCTCAGCGTCAGCTCCACTGCACTCCCTGTAAAAGAATACTAACTAAATTTAGTAGAAGGGGTTCAAGGCTTTCCTGTTTTTAGTTAGCTGGTAAAATAACGTCGAAAATGCAGTTAAGTTTACCATTGGAAATTTTATTCTACTCACAAAACATTGTTTATAAATTGCACTATTGATAAAAGGAGATGTTTTAATACAGTATGGTAAAAACCAACTGCGTTCAACAAAAATGTGAACGAATTTTCCCTGAATGGGTTTCCAAGTTCTACAATCGATCGAACGATGACCTATGCCATATCACATCTATAATCTAGGTTTAATTTAATTTTCACAAAAGAGAAAACTATCAAAATGGTCTACAGTGACCCTCAATTATCTTTAATTACTTATCTAACTTGTCGTAAATTACGGTGGCTGATGTGGCTTCTCAATAACTATATAAAAGAAAAATCATCGCGTTTCAGATCTGTTCTTCAAGTGGCAAATGTGAACACCATGAGCTTTACCTTACGATCTACACTAGTATTACGCAAAAAAGGGGATGTAACAGATGAGACTTCTGCAGTTCTGAGTGAAGCCTTATGCGCTCAAAAATGCGGCATCGCGTGCGTTCATTACCTTGTCGGTGTTTAGGCAGCGTCAGGGCAGCAGCGGGCAGCACAGCTCCGCTCACCTCGCCATCTCGGAAGCAACTCTGCCCTATCTTCTCCTTACTACAATTTACCAAAGTCGGTTAAAAAAAAACTATCTGGCTGTGTTTTCATCTGACCAATCAGGGTCTCAATGTTAACCTTGAGCTCCGCCTACAAACATTCTGTCTATCCAATGAGAAACGTTATACTTTTAGTGGTGGGGTAATGTTTTTAAAGTTTGCAACGTAACAGAGACGCTAAAAAGTCTCACGCTAAAACCTGCAGCTGGTGTGGTCCTTTTAGCCTTATCGTAAGATCTATACTGTTCTTCTGGAGGGCTTTATCTTTTAACATGGGGGTGGTCCTTGACGTACCTGAGATGCGAAAAAGTCTCACGCTAAAACTTGCGGGTGGTAGTGGCCATTTTTTGTGTTATCGTAAGATCTATACTGTTTTTCTGGAGGGCTCTAGCTTTTAACATGGGCTGGGGGGTGGTCCTTGACCTAACAGGGACGCGAAAAAGTCTCACGCTAAAACGTGTGGGTGGTAGTCTTAGAGGAAGACTGGCGACGTGGGTGTCCAGTCCGTCCCTTATCGTAGGGCCTTCTAGCTTAACACGGTTCTGCTCTTGGCTTCTGTTCTCGTTTCTCCCCTCGGAACTGCGTCGGTCTCACGGTGGGAAGGTATGACATGCATTTAGGCATTCTTGTGTTAGTCTGTGGTTTTCCATTTGCTCACTCGTTACTCGTATTACTTTGGTTAATTTAATGTCACGATTTATTCTGTGCTATGTGACTGGGTTTGCTTATCATGTCAGGGTTTTCATGGAAGGTGTTGGATTTGCCTGACACCTTACAAATGTAGTCGAATTAAGTCGAGTGATGCTGAGGGTATTAGATTAGTTTTGCTATTTGGGGAACAAAATAACTGATGTTGGTCAAAGTAGAGAGGATATAAAATGTAGGCTGGCAATGGCAAGGAAAGCGTTTCTGAAGAAGAGAAATTTGTTAACATTGAGTATAGGTTTAAGTGTCAGGAAGCCGTTTTTGATAATATTTGTATGGAGTGTAGCCATCTATGGAAGTGATACATGGAGGATAAATAGTTTGGACAAGAAGAGATAGAAGCTTTCGAAATGTGGTGCTAGAGAAGAATTCTGAAGAATAGATGATTATTGTATTGTATTGTATTGTATGTTAACCGGGGACCTAGAAACGACGGAGAGGCTCCGTCCCCGCCGCAGCCACAGTGGTCAACTACCCCACAACGACTACCGCATTCCACTTCACCCCTCCGCCGCCCCAAACCGAACCCAGGGTTATTGTACGGTTCG
Source organism: Schistocerca gregaria (assembly GCF_023897955.1). Classification (NCBI taxonomy): domain Eukaryota; kingdom Metazoa; phylum Arthropoda; class Insecta; order Orthoptera; family Acrididae; genus Schistocerca; species Schistocerca gregaria. The sequence goes on along the minus strand of NC_064922.1, from coordinate 692,210,967 downwards.
GCCCCGGGTGGACTTCCCCAGGTAACGCCTCACACCAGAGGAGTGTAGCCCCTATGTTTGCATGGTAGAGTAATGGTGGTGTACGCTTACGTGTAGAACTTGTTTGCGCAGCAATCGCCGTCATAGTGTAACTGAGGTGGAAAAAGAGAAACCAGCCCGCATTCGCCGAGGCAGATGGAAAACCGCCTAAAAACCATCCACAGGCTGGCCGGTTCACCGGACCTCGACACTAATCCGCAGGACGGGTTCGTACCGGGGACCTGCGCTCCTTTCCGCCCGGAAAGTCCTGCGTTAGACCGCACAGCCAACCGGGTGGGCTTCGATGGGTAGATCACATAACTAATGAGGAGGTATTGAATAAAATTGGGAAAAGAGGAGTTTGTGGCACAACTTGACTAGAAGAAGGGACCGGTTGGTAGGACATGTTCTGAGGCATCACGGGATCACAAATTTAGCATTGGAGGGCAGCGTGGAGGATAAAAATCGTAGAGGGAGACCAAGGGATGAATACACTAAGTAGATTCAGAAGGATGTAGGTTGCAGTAAGTACTGGGTGATGAAGAAGCTTGCACAAGATAGAGTAGCATGGAGAGCTGCATCAAACCAGTCTCAGGACTGAAGACCACAACAACAGCAACAAGTAACCTAAGGACATCTCAGACATCCATGCCCGAGGCAGGATTCGAACCTGCGACCGTAGCGGTCGCGCGGTTCCAGACTGAAGCGCCTAGAACCACTCGGCCACAACGGCCGGCTTACCGTAAGTAACGATAAGGTCGTTAGCGTGGGAAACCTTCAATCGAGGGGAGATAAATAACAAATGTTTTATATGTCAAAACACAGGCCTTTGTGTGAACGATATTACCAGCAGCCGTTTTACAATGCACGTTTACTAGAAGAGTTTGCACCCTCCTTCGCCATAAAATGGTTTTTTCAAGCTGATATTTATAACTATGACAGTATTCTTTGAGTATGATCCTGTGAAGGCTGTCTAAATGTATTAAATGCAAGGGATACAGAAGTGTCATATTAAAGCAGAAGAAACATGCTACGTTAGAAAATTCTCTTTTATTCTTCAGTCTCATTTGTACATTTTTAATTTCCTACAGCTATCCCACTCTGAGAGCTCAAATGTTACCTGGACTGTCACCAACCAACATTTGACCCCGGAAACTACATATAGGACGCTGATATAAACGTTCCCGATTATTTAATGTGGAACCTCGTAGCATATTTTTCCTGGTAATAAGCCGTATATGTGCCAAGTTTGTTGAAATTGTCACAAATTGTTCAAATGGCTCTGAGCACTATGGGACTGAACAGCTGTGGTCATCAGCCCGCTAGAACTCAGAACTACTTAAATCTAACTAACCTAAGGACATCACACACATCCATGCCCGAGGCAGGATTCGAACCTGCGAGCGCAGCTGTCGCGCGGTTCCAGACTGTAGTGCCTAGAACCGCTCGGCCTCTCCGGCCGACCGAATAAGGGTAGCTATGTAGGAGGGGACCCCACCTTATCTATTTGACCCGATGTAGCAGACTTCCCGACAATGAGCTTTGTGACCTGTGATGTCAACGTCGTGTTTGCGACCACAAATATTTTAGTCGTGGTTTCCGACTCACAAAGGAACCCGCGACAGTGGGGAGAGGGGCTCTGCCGACCGTTTTATAATAAGAACATCCCTTCGTATTTTATCCAGGCTAAGGATTCTCTGTGCACATAGAACATAGGCTAGTTCAATTTTTAAATTTCTTTTTTTACTTTTTATTTTTAAGTTTTTTTTTGTTTCTGCAGCAAATGTGTGAGGTCGAGTATTGACAGTTTGACAATATTCTCAATTCACATGCTGATAGCGCTTCATGAACCAGTGACATGCCGTTAGTGTGCACTATTTATATTTTCATTTCACTTTTGTGCATATGATATCTCATATTTTATTTTTCAAGTAACCTTTTAACACAAAACCATTTTAACAGACCAATGCGAGGATAATACGGTATGTAGCATTTTAGGATGGTCAACAGAGGTTTCCCTATGACATTGCTTACTTTGTTAATTCGAAAATATAGTATAGGTGGCTGTATGACATAGTAGTTAGGAAAAACAGCTTCCACTTCGAAAAATACGTCATATATCTGCAATGTCCAGTAAGGGGTCAGCAAAATACATGTCAGTTTCACTATATTATTACCGTTCAAAAGGTAAGAAAAATTCGAAAGACCTACTTGTCGCCAGAAATCTCTAAAATATTCCTGGTCTTTCGTCGACATCGACTGCCTTTCTCATTAACGTATTTTGTTTCTTTGTTTTATCTCGTGTCAACATTAGTATCATGCTGTACGATGCAGGACTCGTCGGAAAGTAATTTATAAAGTCTTTTGGGTACGTGTTTCTTATTTGTCAGTGATTTAAAATGTGACCCGTAGCTCTCTTTTTTGTGACCATTCTCTTTTTCACTGTTTTCTGTTTCTGGCAAGCCATAGCTAATATAACAGCAGCATTCGCTTTCTCTTGGGTGTTCGACATATTAACCTTGTAAAACCGCACTGTTAACTGACGATTTTGCCAATATTATTTATGATGTGAGGTTACTTAATTATATTGAAGGTTCGAGAAATTACTACTGTCAATAAATGCCGAACGTGGGCAGACCCCGTAGACCGTCAGTGGAAGACGCTCTGGTCAGAAAACCCAAGATGCAAAGCTGCTTGACCTCAAATCCCACGGAACCTGTGACACCTACAAAAGGGTCGGAATCACTACGGTCGGAAAGGTCGAATAGCCCTTGTCCGTGGGTCGCCATGACTCACGGCAACTAGAAACAATCAGGTAAGCCATTCTGAGGCTGCCGCGCTGCTATTGGCCAACGCCAATGACGTCAAAGTGAATACTGTTCTACCGCGGTCCGCAAGAGTTTTAACATTAGTCTCATGAACTGAATGTTGTTAAGTGTTGATGCACATTATTAATCGCTTAAACCCGAAACTATAATAAATAAGCACTTTTATGCTATAATAACTCCACCTCTGCGGTTCTAGGCGCTACAGTCTGGAACCGCGCGACCGCTACGTTCGCAGGTTCGAATCCTGCCTCGGGCATGGGTGTGTGTGATGTCCTTAGGTTAGTTAGGTTTAAGTAGTTCTGCGTTCAAAAACACACACTGTAGCTCAGGGATATCACGAAGGAACCCATTGAAGATTTTCCTTTGCGGCAAGTTTTAGTTTGTGTGTACATATCCCTTTTCAAACGAAGGTTCTTGGCCTTACGTAGACGGAAACTACTTTGTGATGCATTTCGGAAACTTTGAAGTTGTTCTAGAATTTACATTTTGCATCACTCCGTCACACTTAGCAACATGTCGCCCATGAAAACTACTAAATACCACTTCAGACTCATTTATTTCTTGAACCAATCAATTGAAGGATATTACAGAGATCCAGTCATTGCCGGTGATGTAATCTGAATCCGGAAGAAGTTTCTCTGAAACTGTACCCAAAGAACTGTCAATGTAGTCTCACCTGACGTGAAATATTGTCTAATTTCTTCTTTTACTGCAGAAAAAAACAACAGACAACTGACTCTAAATAATGAGAAGTATGAAGACATCCAGTTGAGTAATAAAAGAAATACGCTAAATTTCGGTTACATGATACATCACGCAAATCTAAAGGCTGTAAATTAAAGTAAATATTTAAGGATTGCAGTTACGAATAACTAAGATTGGAACGATCACATAACTAATGTTGTGCGGAAAGCAAACCAAAGACAGCAATTTATTTGCAGAATACTTAGAAAATGTAACAGATCTATTAAAGAGAAGGTTTACATTAAGCTTATCCGACCACTCCTGGAATACTGCTGTCCGGTGTACGATCCGCACCTGATAGTATTGACGGAGGAGGTCGATAAACTTCAAGGCAGGGCACATCGTTTTATATTATCTCCAAATAGGGAAAAGAGGGTCACGGATATGATACACGAACTGGGGTGGCAATCGTTAATACAAAGGCATTTTTCGTTGCAGCAGGATCTTCTCGTGAAATTTCCATCAACAACTTTCTCCTCCGAAAGCGAAAAATAATTATTTTTTTTTGCGCCCACCTACGCAGAGAGAAATGTGTAGAGTAATAAAATAAGAGAAACCAGAGTACGCACGGAAAGACTTAAGTGTTTATTTTCCCCGCGCGATGGTTCAGAGTGGAATGATACAGAAATAGTTTGAAGGTAATTGGATGAAGCCTCTGCCAGGCACTTGGATGCGAAATGCAGAGTAGTCATGTAGATGTATAAGAAGCACATGTATTAACTTCCAAGATATACTTCGAATACTTTGCTTGCACGCCCTTCTTACTTCTTTTCAAAGCGTCGTTTCCTCTCGTAAGAAGTTGTATCCTAGTTTTTAATCGGTCTATTTCGTGTTTAACAGTTGCGTCTAGGTCAAGAACTATCTCTCTGCCGGTCGACTGATCTAATTTAATTTTCTTCGGAGATACAATATTTAAGACAGACAGCATACGCTTTTCTTTTCGCATCAGCAATCTTTTGCTCGTGTTACTTACTACTAATATTTTAGAATAGACCTAGCGTTATTCTAGAAATGAAACATTGGCAACCCAATAAAAAAAATGCTTGAACAATTCCAAACCCGGTAATACATAGAAACGTGTTTCTAAAGAGGATGAATGTCTGGCAGTTATATGTACGTTGTCCTTGCTGGTGCTCGCGACAACCTAGAATGCGTCTCGATACCAATTTGGAATTTTTTGTGACGGCAAAAAATCGCCCTCTAATTATCCTTTCAAAGGAAACCCCAAAAACTCATTTTTTAAAGTCCATTTCATAATCTTCGGAAAGGAAATAATCTCAACAAATTTTTGCACTATTCACATTAACAGGATCAATTCTTTTACAGTGTGACACCCATTTGTGGTGTAGTTCCCTTACCTTTCAGAAATCGATGGTAAACGACATCCACAGTTTTATGTGAAGCATTTTTGCATTCACAAGCATTTTGCATAGCACAATGATTTATGCTTTTGCTCATTCTACTACAAAAGAACCAGCCAGATCAATAGCTAATAAGCAACTGCGTGCTATTTATGTCATCGCAGGGGTTTGGGAATTTGCTTGCATTAACAATGCACGTGTAGCATTAGCGTCTACCGCTTCTCGTTTCCCGCTTCCCGTATTGCTAATGACGTCACGGCGTTTCGCCAGCAGTCTGCCTGGGAAGCCAGTAGGGCATGCCCTGGTTATGACTATTGTTAAGGCGCCCGTAAACCACCAAAGGTGTCTGACAAAATCGCTGTCATCTAGCCACAGATTTACCAAGCAAGTCCGTACACGTTCAAATAATGCTTGTCAATTTAACCTCACTTCAACGCAAACGCTTGTGTATTTTGGAAGTAGTGAGAATGGGCACAAATGCAGACAAAAGCAGTACTGCCACTGACTTTGTCAGTCTGTTTAAAAAAGAAGAAAACATGATGCCGGTCCAGGGAGTAGTTTAAAATGAGAATTATACAACATGAAATCTGTTAGCGGAAATGATGATTACATCAACTTTCTGCGGATTGACAGTGAAACGTTTAATAACTTGTTTAGTGTTACTTCATCTCGCATTGAAAAAGAAGCCACAAGTACGCGTAAATTTATTCTCTTCTACTTGGTCCGCTAATGACAAGTAATTAGCCGGCCGGGGTGGCCGAGTGGTTCTAGGCGCTACGGTCTGCAACCGCGCGACCGCTACGGTTGCAGGTTCGAATCCTGCCTCGGGCATGGATGTGTGTGATGTCCTTAGGTTAGTTAGGTTTAAGTAGTTCTGCGTTCTAGGAGACTGATGACCTCAGCAGTTAAGTCCCATAGTGATCAGAGCCATTTGAACTTTTTTTTTTTTAGACAAGTCATTAAAATACTGCAATGTGTGAACATATAGCTCACATCGTCAAAGGAAGAACCAGAGAACTTCGATTTCTTTTATTTCAATCCACTCCGCTTGTATGCCTAAAATATTGATTGTGTTCATAAATCCTTCGTGCGTTTATATATGGCTGGGAAAGGTGTGGTAACACCACCGTTTTGGTAATTATTGATCGTAGTTTTCGTATTAGTAGAAACTGACGATACAGTATGGTTCAAATGGCTCTGAGCACCATGGAACTTAACTTCTGAGATCATCAGTCCCCTAGAATTTAGAACTACTTAAACTTAGCTAACCCAAGGACATCACACACATCCATGCCCGAGGCAGGATTCGAACCTGTGACCGTAGCTGTTGCGTGGTTCCAGAGTGTATGACGATACAGTAGATAAATCGTAATAAAATAAATGTTGACTAAATATATACGGCGAAACGTCGACACAAACCATGTCCGCCATCTTGTCAAGCTTTATGTCAGTCAAAATTTCTCACAAACACGTCGAGCACGAACTATGCTTGACCAACACGTCAAACTGCATCGTACACGGTCAGATATTTGGCAAGCAAAGTTAAGTTTGACAAAATGTTTGCTCGTTTAGAGGGCTCTTAACGACCGTGAGTGAATCACTCAAGTCGGCGTCTTTTGAGTGATGTTTAGTGCAGTTGTGTTCAGTCAGCGCTGCGCCATCCGTCGTAATACGAGCGGGGCGGCAGCAGTAACGCGATTCTGCCCCTCAGGAGTACTGCCTGGACGTGCTGGAGCCGGCGGGCCACGGACGCAGGAGGCGAGACGAGGCCGGCGCCAGAGGCGAGGGCGGCGGCGGCGGCGGCGGCAGCGCCGGAAGTGGCGGCAACAGCAGCGAACAGGCGGGGGAAGCCCCGGCTGGCCCGGCGCATGCGCACCACACGGCGTCCTCCGCCAGATTCCGCGAGAACATCGAGTATTCCGTGCTCATGCCGGGAGGTACGTACTGCGCACTTCGTGAATCGGGCACACACCTTGCTCATAGATTATGCCACATCAGTCGAACACAACGTACTACGATTTACGACGTCTCTGTATTACGAGAAAATATCCAAAACAGAAGAATGGAAGCCGACCTTGGGGAAGGTCAGTTTCGATTCCGGAGAAATGTAGGAACACATGAGGTGGTACTGACCCTAGTAATTATCTTAGAAGATAGGATAAGGAAAGGCAGGCCTGCGTTTATAGGTTTTGTGGACTTAGAGAAAGCTTTTCACAGTCCTCCATTTGAAATTCTGAAGGTGGCAAGGACAAAACACAGGGACTGAAACGCTGCTTCCAACTTGAACAGAAACCAGACGGTAGTTATAAGAGTCTAGGGAACTGAAAGGACAGCAGTAGTTTAGAAGGGAGTGAGACAGGGCTATAGCCTGTCCCCGATCTTATTCAATCTGAACACTAAGCAAGCAGTAAGTAAACAATAGAAAATTTTGGAGTAGGAACTGAAATTCAAGGAGAAGAAATAAAAATTTGAGGTTTTCTGCTAGCATTGTAATTCTGTCAGAGACAGCAAGGCACTTACACGAGCCGTTGAGCGGAACGGACAGTGTCTTGAAAGGAGGATATAAGATGAAAATCAACTAAAGAAAAACAGTGATAATGGAATACAGTCGAATTAAATAAGGTGATGCTGAGTGAATCAGATTAGCAAACGATACTCTGAGAGTATTAGATGAGTTTTCCTTATCGGGCAGCAAAATAACATGATAGCAGAAGTAGAGGGGATATAAAAAGTAGACTGGCAATGGCAAGGGAAGCGTTTTTGTAGAAGATAAATTTGTTAACATCGAATATCGATTTTAAGTGTTGGAAACTCTTTTCTGAAAGTATTTTTATGGAGTATAGCAATCTATGGAAGTGAATCCTGGACGATAAGCAGTTTAGGAGGGAAGAGAACAGACGCTATCGAAATCTGGCGCTACTGGAGAATGCTGAAATTAGAGGGCTAGATCACGTCACTAATGAGGAGGTACTGGATAGAATTGGGGAGACAAGAAATTTGTGGCACCACTCGACTAGAAGAAGAAATCGGTTGGTAGGACACATTCTGAGACGTCATGGGATCACCAGTGTAGTATTGGAGGGAAGTGTGTGGGATAAAAGACGTAGAGGGAGAGCAAGAGGTGAATACAGTAAGCCGATTCAAAAGGATGTAAGTTGCAGTAGTTATTCGGAGATAAAGATGCGTGCATGGAAAGCTGCATCAAACCAATCTTCGGACTCAATATCACAACAATAAATCCAAAACTCCTAAAAAATAAATTTTGTGCGCAAATAGTTACGAGTGCACTGAAACACCGCTAGATATCTCCCCATGCACCCTTGTTATTGTTGCCACTGTGGTGGTCTTCAGCCTGAAGACTGCTCTGATGCAGCTCTCCACGCTACTCTATCCGAATAACTACTGCAACACACATGCATTTGAACTAGCTTACTGCACTAGTCTCTTGGTCTCCCTCTGCACTTTCCTCCAATAACAAACTGAGGATTCCTGGATGCCTTAGAATGTGTCTTATTAAACGATCCCTTTTTTTAGTCACGTTATGCCACAAATTTCTTTTCTGCCCAATTCAATTCAGTACTTCCTCATTAGTTCTTCTGTAACACCACCTTTCAAAAACCTTTATTCTCTTCCTGCCTGAACTGCTTACTGTCCACATTTCACTTCTGTACAAGCTACAGACATATGCCTTCAAAAAAGACTTCCTAACATCTAAATTTAAATTTGATGTTGACATACTTCTCTTCTTCAGAAACGATTTTCTTGCCACTTCCAGTCTACATTTTATATCCCTCTACCTCGGCCGTCATCAGATATTTTACTGTTCAAACAGTAAAATTCATCTACTAATTTTAGTGAGTCATCTCTTAATATAATTCCCCCTGCATCATTTGATTTAATTTGACTACATTCTGTTATCCTTTTTGTGTTTCTTAAGGTTAATCTTATTTATTTCCTCCTTTCAGTACACTGTACACTGCGTTCAGCCGCAATTCCAAGTTCTTTGCTGCCTCTGTCAGAATTACCATGTCACCGGTAAACCTCAAAGCTTTTATTTCTTCTCTCTGAACTTTAATTCCTTCTCCGGATTTTTCTTTGGTTTCCTTTAATGCTTGCTCAGTGTGCAGACTGAATAACATCGGGGATAGGGTACAATTCTGTCTCACTCCGTTCTCAACCGCTGTTCCCCTCTCGTGTCTCTTGACTCTTGTAACTGCCGGCTGCTTTCTATACAAGTTGTATATAGTCTTCCACCCATTGTAATTTTACCTCTGCTACTTTCAGAATTTCAAAGAATGTATTCCAGTCAAAAGCTATCTTTGAATCAACAAAAACTATAAACATGGATTTGCCTTTCTTTAACAACCTTCTGAGATAAGTGTTAGGATCACTATTGCCCCGCACATTCAAAGACTTCCCTGGAATACAAACTCATCTTCTCCGAGATCGGCTTCTGCGAATTTTCCATTCTTCTGTAAATAATTCGTATCGGTATTTCGCAACCATGGCTTATTAATCTGATAGATAATATTCAGGTCTCCCGGCATCTGCATTCTTTTAAATTGGACTTATTCTCAAATCCACCATCAGATTTTCTGGGACACAATCTTCAGACAAGCTTAAAGACTCTTTACTGTTCCCATTTTGCATCGATAGCTACAGAACGCCTTCCCAAATGTTGTTTGGTTATTTGTAACTACTTTCTACTCTTTTCTAGTTCAAAAATGCTACGGACTCCGAAGTTTCCTTGTTTGCTGTCCCTCCATTACACGGCAACAACAGATAACAGTATTCGGTGCCGAGAAGCAATTCAAAATTAATTCTTTTTTTTTTTGTCAGTATTCGGTCGGTTATGTTCCAGGCATTAGGCACTATTGCATCACCTACAAATTGCACAGTCATCTTCCACCGTCTTAAGGAACTAGCGAGATTTCATCGCGTCATGGGCCTTAGTCATATTTCTTCGATTTTTGCTACGTATACAGTTCTAATATAATGTGTTGCTCCCGCGGAGACGCTGATAACCTCGGCGTTGATCGCCCATAGGCTCCTGTTTTGTCGTGACTGACTCTCCCAAGAATATCAGCAATTCTGATGGAATATCATCTTCTTCAGAACCCTTGTTTCGGCTTAGCTCTCCCAGAGTTCAGTCAGATTCTTCTCGCAGTATAATATCTCCCACGTCATCTTTATCTCCTTCCTCTTCCCATTCTATAAGACTGCCTTCAGGTTAACATGTCTGTGAGTATATTCCTGCCGTCTTTCAGCTTTCCCTTCTTTGCTTAGTACTGGTTTCCCATCTAAGCTCTTGATACTCATACAGCCGTTTCTCCTTTCTCAAAGGCCTCTCTAATTTTCCTATTGGTGGCATTAGCCTTCCCCTAGTTATACATGTTTCTACAGACTTACATTTGTCCTCTAGCCATTCTTGTTTAGCCATTTTGCACTTCCTGTCAATCTCATTTTCTAGACATTTGTATTCGCTTTCGCCAGCATCATTTATGAAGTTTTCTATTTTCACCTTAGTTCAATTCAATTCAACATCTGCTATCCAAGTATTTCCAATTGCTGCTTTCTTTTTGCCAATTTCATCCTTTCCTGCCTTCACTATTTTAATTCTTAGGTTTACCCATTCGTCATCTACTGTATTGCTTTCCCTTGATTATCTGTCGTTGACTAATGACCTCGTTGAAACTCTGATAGATCTCTGGCTCTTTCAACTTGTCCTTTTACCATCTCCTTAATTTCCTACCTTTCTGCGAATTCATCAGTTTTAATCTATAGTTCATAACCAATCAATTTGGCCAGAGTCCATGGGAAAGTCTGTTTCCGAAATCTTGTTCTTATCCTCGTACAATCAATCTGAAATCTTTCAGTGTCACCACGTCTCTTCAAATTTTTTTCAGGATTCTTAAACTAAGCGTCAGCGACGGTTAAATTATGCCCTGTGTAAAATTCTGCCAGGTGGCTTCCTCTTTTACTTATTTCCCTCAGTTCATGTTCTCCTACTACTTTTCCTTGTGTTCTACTATCGAGTTCCAATCAACCATCACAATTCAATTTTTCTCTTTCTTAATTATCTGTATAATTTCCTTTATCTCACCATACAATAATTTTTTTCAATCTCTTCATCATCTGTGGAGCTATTTGGCATATAAATTTGTATTACTGTGGTGGGTGATGGCTTTATGTCTATCTTGGCTACAATAACCCATTCACCATGCTGCTCATAGAGGTTTACCAGCATTCCTTTTTAGTTGTTCATTGTCACACCTATTCCTGCATTACCTCTATTTGATTTTGTTTATGTATAGCTTCCTACTCACCTGACCAGAAGTCCTGTTCATCCTGACACCCAATTTCGCTTATCCGAGAGCATACAAAGCGTGTTTCAGAATTCATGTTACACTTGTGGAGGACACTTACTAGATCAAGTTTTGCATAAGAAACCATGTCTGGAAACGTATTCCAACGCCACTACAGACAGTCAAAGTTATATGTCCCGGCGCCTTTAAATGTATGTATATAACTGGTGATCCCGTGATGGTGTTACAGACTTTCTAGAATGATGGAGAAGGATAAATGTATCAGTTTCAGGTATGGATCCTTGCACAGCAAACGAACGAGTCGAACGTTATAAGCGAAAACCGTTCTGATAACTCTGACAGTGGAATACATGTATCGGCACTGTCATTGCTAAGACTGTATGGTAGGCAATCTTCAGATGTGGTAGTATGGACCAAAGCAAGCAAAAAAGTCTGGTAAACATGGGCTCTAAAAAGCATACCTGAAGAGCAATGAGCACCTGTTAAATAAAGGAGATGTGTTTCACACTAGCGAAGATTAACAAGTGCTCATAGCTCCTAAGGATGCAATTTAGAACCCATGTTTACTAGACATTTTTTCTTCTCTTGGTTCACACTACCACCTCTGAAAGTTGCATACCCTACATTCCTAGCAACAGCAGTACCGGTGCATCTATTCACTGTCGGAGAGGTCAAAATGATTCGATTCGAAACTTCCTGGCAGATTAAAACCGTGTTCCGGACCGAGACTCGAACTCGGGACCTTTGCAGGAGAGCTTCTGTGAAGTTTCGAAGGTAGGAGACGAGGTACTGGTGAAAATGAAGCTGTGAGGATGTGTAGTGAGTCATGCTTCGGTAGGTCAGATGACAGAGTACTTGCCCACGAAAGGCAAAGGTCCCGAGTTCGAGTCTCGGTCCGGCACATAGTTTTAATCTGCCAGGGAGTTTCATATCAGCGCACGCTCCGCTGCAGAGCGAAAATTTCATTCTGGAACTTTCGATTCGTTTGTTTCTGAACCAGGGAACCCTTACCTCAAGTTTTAACATCATCATGGATTCAACCAGTATACAAGTTGAACATTAATAAAACCGACAAACTGCAGGGATGATTCCTGACTGGAAATGGAGGAAAAATGTCCTGTGAACATGTGTTCACAAATGGATGGCGTGAGTGCAACGAGAACAAATCGTTCCGGAACACAGCACATAACTGCATCGTATCCACGTCACAACAAGTGTTCCACCGAGCGAGGTGGCGCAGTGGTTAGCACACTGGACTCGCATTCGGGAGGACGACGGTTCAATCCCGTCTCCGGCCATCCTGATTTAGGTTTTCCGTGATTTCCCTAAATCGTTTCAGGCAAATGCCGGGATGGTTCCTTTGAAAGGGCACGGCCGATTTCCTTACCAATCCTTCCCTAATCCGAGCTTGCGCTCCGTCTCTAATGACCTCGTTGTCGACGGGACGTTAAACACTAACCACCACCACCACCACAAGTGTTCCAAGTGGCCTCCATCGGATGCAGTGCACGCGTTCATACGTCACAACATGGATTGCCGCACTCTTTCACACGTTCAGGCTTCCCTCCGAATAGCGTCACAGGCATCGTGAACACCCTGTGGAAGGGTCCACACATCAGGAACTAGTTCATCATACACGACGCTTTTCAGATTTCACCAGAGGTAAAAATCCAGGGGTTTTGAAAAATGGTTCGAATGGCTCTGAGCACTATGGGACTTAACATCTATGGTCATCAGTCCCCTAGAACTTAGAACTACTTACACCTAACTAACCTAAGGACATCACACAACACCCAGTCATCACGAGGCAGAGAAAATCCCTGACCCCGCCGGGAATCGAACCCGGGAACCATGGGGTTTCAATCCGGTGATCTAGCGGATTATGCTAAAGGGCCTCCGCGTCCTACCCAATGTCCGGGAAATATGTTTTTGGGGTGTTGGCAAACTTAACGAGAAAGTGGGGTGGTGCTCCATTATACAGAAACCACATAACCTGTCGTACTGCCAAAGGCACATTCTCAAGTAGCCCGGGCAGAGTATTCCGCAGTAAGTCCATGTACGTTCCTCCGTCGATGCCTTGTGGTAAATAACCGTTCGAGGTACGTGGTCGCCAAGATTTCCTGCCGACACACTGATGCCGAACCCATGATGAGACGCCTCAACCATTCCGCGAGGATTGTCTGTAAGCCAAAGACGACGATTATGCAAATTGATGATGCCAGTTCTGGTAACGGTTGTTTTGTCGGTAGAAAAACTGAAGACAGAAAACACATAATTCTAATGCTCTGGTGCAAAAACCATCGACAAAATCCTTCCCGAAGATGGAAATCCGCTGCTGATAATCCTTGCACTCGTGGCAGGTGATGGGGATAGTAGCGGTTGTCATGCAGGATACACATAATCGTACTTTGTCTCATACCGTGGAGCTCGTAATAGAGTTCGTCTCAATAATCCGCAGAACCCGGTCCTCCAAAACTGATGCACGAACAGTCCTCCACCCCCCTGTTCGTTCTTTTGTCTGAAAGGATCCATATCACAAAAACGCCCAAAAAGGGCTTGAAACGTCGTGCGATGTGGTTGGTTTCTGTGAGGATACTTGTTTGGTAGAGCAATGCTACCTCTCCACCTTTTCCACCTGCCTCGCCGTACACAAGCACCATCTCGGCTTGAACCCGACGCGAATACCAGACCATTCTGCTGCTTATAGTAAACTGCGTCAATCACACAGCCTGCAGCACACAAGGAACAAAGGGCACGTGGTCAGAGGAACTTCCTTCGTTAGCGACATTTACTGTGGCAACGATACATTTCCGGACAGCTGTTCACATGACGATTTCTTAATCCATTTCCAGTCAAGAATCCGTTCCTGCAGTTGGTGTACATACTTTTACAGGCGCCGGCGCCTGTAACTTTGATGCTTCATAGCGTCTTTGGATGACGTTTCCGGACATGGGTTCCTGTGTAAAACATGATCTACCAACTGCCCTCTACAACCTCCAAAGTGTGTATCATGAATTGTGAAACACTATGTTTACAAAAACACGAGACTGGTCGACACTGCCCTAGCAGCTACACTGCGATGGAACGCACGAACGAACAATAGCGTAATGCAAACGCCACTCAGACAAAGTCACGAAATCAAATTGCGAAAAATACGTTAGTAAATTTTTTTTAACTATTTGGTCGTTCCTAGACTAATAATAAATCTCCCTAGACCTCTTTACGCATATGGACTTCCTCCAGTTAATGCAAAAACTATTTAGGGGCCTAGGTATATTTGCCTGAAGCTTCTTCAGGTGACAAAGCAATAACAATAAATTTATGTGAAAAAAGGAAGGAATAGTAGGGTTTCCCCGGGAAATGTAAAACTGGTTGCCGGACACGGATTTGAACGGGCATCCTCCCGAACATGTGTTCTGTGTTCAAATGGCTCTGAGCACTATAGGACTTAAATCTGAGGTCTGCAGTCCCCTAGAACTTAGAACTACTTAAACATAACTAACCTAAGGACATGACCTGCAACCGTAGCGGTCATGTGTTCTGTGTGCTCGGTCGGTACGGATTTAAATGTTTTAAGTTTTAAGCAACCGACAGTTTCTGACGTTGAACATAGTGATTGAAAGAATAACAAAAAGCATTCGTATGAAGATTTTTTTGCGGAATCATTCACAGTTTCGCGTTGAACGCCTTTCATGGGTAACTCTAGGAAAAAGCCACAGTTCTGAGATCCTGTAATTTTAAAATGTGTTGGAGTATCGTAATGAAAAAAAAAAAATTAACCAAGAAGACTGCCACCATCCCATAATAAATGTTAATGTCTCAATCTAGACAATAAATCTACAGTTGTAACATATCACGAGTATGTAAAAGTGTATCAAGGCGATTTGTTCAGCAAAAAACCTTCAAAAAGGCGCATATTTTCAGCGAAAAATACTCCAGCTACAAGCTAAAAACGTGAAAAAATGCGCTAACAGTTTATTTTCGCTATAATACCAAACCGAAACGGATCCTGATGTGATGGATCGCGATAAAAGTGGGATTGACATCATATATTCGGGCAACAGTGGAATAAAAGATGCCGGAATTTTACGTTGCTAACAAGAACTGGAAAATGAAGACCAGGTGGTCGCATGCACGACATTTTAAAGAAATGTAGCGTGTCAAAATGTTAGTGTTTGCAGTAGTTTGTGATGCGAATCGTGTTTACGGGAACAAACTAAAACAGTCACTTGACACTTTGAAGGTTATTTTGAGTAAAGTAAAGAAGACGCAAACAATTATCGTGACAAGCGTCCCTCACCGGTGTGACTTAATAGATTCTTCTTGCGTAGAAGCCGCGCTGGGTAGCGGCATGGTCTAGGGCGCCTTGCCATGCTTGCCCCCCCCCCCCCTCCCCTGCTCACCCCCCCCCCCACCCCCCCCGCCCCTGCACCTCAGCGCCTTCAGCAAACCCGCTGAGCGTAAACCACGATGGTTCATCATCTCGTTGAGCTGTTGGCTATTTAAAGCGGGCCCGCTAGGAGCAGGGCTGCTGCATTCGATCGCTTTCACCTTCTCTCGCGAACGCGGCCAGCGAAAGGCGGCCCGGTCACACTTGTGACCCAGTGCTGGCCGCGCGCAGCCTCTGGTACGGCGCCAAGGCCGCTGATTCAACCAGGCCCAGGACAGGGGCACTGGGCAAGGTCACCGCTGCCGCTGCCTGCACCGCTCGCCTTGACCTTCGCGCTTGCCTCCACCGCCCTTAAAGCTGCGCTGCGTGCCTCCGCCGTCACCCTAGCTGTCGCAATAGTTCGTTCCATACTCCTCCCTACTACATGGTGACATCGACGCTGCTGCTCTCCTCCCGTGCATTTCCGGGTGGCCCCACTATCCCTTCAACGTACATGTACGCCGATGACTATTAAAACTGCAGCACTAGGAAAGATAGTAAATAGAAAGAATTTAATTACTGTACATGTACAATCAGGGTTACGATACGTCCGCATGTACGTGGACAAGCCCGCATTTCCGGCGTTTAATATAGCATCCGCATATATTTTTAGATTTCTGCTAATGTTCGCATTTTTTTTAGATTTGACAATTAAGATGTTTTGATTTTTGTTTGCATTTCGTATCGTCAGCAGTTCATACACTTTTTACTTCGCTTATTGAATTACTCCATTTTTGTCTTCTTCCATTCGATGTGTTATGCTAGTAAATCGACAATATCGATTTATACTGCTTATAACCAATGTTTCGATCTTTCCAGCTTAGAGACAGCTGTGATGGCTGTGTTCATTGGCTGACCGTTGACTCTAAAATTTAATTTTAGATATTTCTATCGGAAAATGTTTTTCAAATATTTGTGTCGACAAAAGAAACTTTCAAATACAGTATTTTGCTATCAGTCGGAAATTCTTTCTCACCATACAGAGACACGAACTGGTAATTTTACTTGAATACTTTGCTTCACTTGAGGCGTTTTTTACGCTTCTATACTGCACACATTTCTGACATCCTCGAGACTGAATAACACAATGGGACACTTGCTGCAGCCCATGGCAGTCCGGTGAGAAATATACATGTGACATTGGCTCCAAAGTAATGTCGATATGTGTGACATTTTATTATTTTGTTTGTTCCATATGTAATATAGCAATTCGCAAACATAAAATTGTACTAATAATGTTCATTCGGCAGTCCTAGAGGGATTAACCTGGATCTCGACAGGAACATGTCAGTGAATGTTTTGCGGTAATGGTACATTCTTATTTCCAAAAAAAAAAAAAAAAAAAAAAAAAAAAATAATATCTCAATCTAGTACCGATCACTTGGCTTATGCTACTAGAGATAGAGGGTACGACAGTCATATTTTTTTAGTAAAACAAAAGGATTCTAGCACTTTTCCGTAGGATATGACGTCAGAACCGTCCTAGAAGCGTGTCTATCGATGCTGTTGAGGGTGTCCTCATTTTTGGATTTCAGAATATGGTAACGTTATGCATAATACAGTTAGAACTGTTATATTTAAAGGTGATTTTGGGGCGTACAGTATCCAAAAATTAGTACACAGTGCCACCACATCTCGGAGAAACAGCGAATCTTAACTGAGCTGGGCATCGAATCTGAGCACGGATGACAGATGTGTGTACGTCATTCCACGCTGCCTAAATTTATATTGTTGGGAAAAAATATGGAAGCACGACAAACATAGCACATTACCAGGCCTAATACGTGTAAGGATATCCGCTGACATTCAAAATAGCTCCCAGCCTTCGCAGAATGGGTGGACATAATGTATACAGGTCCTGCATTGTTTTCAAGAAAATTCACTGTAAGCCAAAAGAAAAGAAAAAAAACGCACCACGAAGGAATTAGGCGAATTGGACAAAACTCTGCAGATGTGATGTTACGCCGGTACGGAAGATAAGGATAAGGAAGAGAACTTTATTTAATTTATTTAATAGTGGGTTAGATCACCAACAAGTTTAATTGTGTAACAATTGAGATGTCCTTTCACCCATACGCAGACAGACTTATACTCGTTTATTTTTGCAACGATTCCTCGTTCTCAGAACAAAAGACACAGTAGAAATAAAAAACGATCTCCCAATGCCTTTGTTGTACAGGTCACACACTTGAAAAGTGCGATAAGCGATAATGTCTCCATCACTGAAGCTCTCAAGTCCTCCTACTTTGGACACATTGTCACCTGGGTACCGTACTATAGCTACAGTAACCCATCCATTACACAGTCTATTATCATCATTATTGTCCAAAGTGAAATTCAGTACACATCCACAAAACACTGAGGGGCCATGCAAAAACACTTATCCATTGACACCACTCTCAGCGGTTGCAACACGTGGTACTATATAAGTAATGTTTGTCAGAAGGCGGCGTCAGCCGTCGACCACCCGCACGAGCAGTAGCACGTTGACTTACTTGTAGAGATGCCGCGTTACTACAGGAGAAGAAGGCGTTCGCGCCTTACAGCGTACAAAGCTGTAGACAACATCGAGATGATCACTGAGAATGGTGTCAGTGGACAAGTGTTTTTGTATGGCCCCTCAGTGTTTTGCGGATCTGTACTGAATTTCACTTTGGACAATAATGATGATAATAGACAAGGTAATCGATGGGTTACTGTAGCTACAATACGGTACCTAGGTTACAGAGTGTCCAAAGTAGGACTTGAGAGCTTCAATGATAGAAACATTATCGCTTGTCGCACTTTTCAAGCGTGTGTGATCTCTGATCCGCCTCCAGCCCTTATACAAGCATTTATTCGGATGTCCCTTGATTGATAGAGTTGTTGGGTGCCCTCCTGAGGGATATCGTTCCAAATTCTTTCCAACTGGAGAGTTAGATCGTCAAACTCTCGAGCTGGTTGGAGGGCCCTGCCCACAATGCTCCAAATGTTCTCACTTGAGGAGAGATGCAGCGACCTTGCTGGCCGTTAGGGCTTCGTAAGCATGAAGACAAGCATCAGAAACTCTCGCCGTGTGCGGGCAGGCACTATATTGCTGAAGTGTAAGCCGAGAATGACTTGCCACGTAAAGCACCAAAACGGGCCGAAGAGTACCATCGACGTACCTCTGCGCTTTAGAAATACCGCCTGTCACAACCAAATAGGTCCTGCTATGAAAAGAAACGACACCGTAGATCATCGCTTCTGGTTGTAGCGCCGTATGGCGAATGACAGATTTGTATCCCACTGCTGTCTGACAGAAATGTAGGAATACGTGAGGCAATACTGACCCTAAGACTTATCTTACAAAATAGATTAAGGAAAGGCAAACCTACGTTTCTAACATTTGTAGACTTAGAGAAAGCTTTTGACAATGTTGCCTGCAATACTCTCTTTCAAATTCTGAAGGTGGTAGGGGTAAAATACAGGGAGCAGAAGGCTACTTACAATTTGTACAGAAAGCAGATGGCAGTTATAAGAATCGAGTGACATGAAAGGGAAGCAGTGGTTGGGAAGGGAGTGAGACAGGGTTGTAGCCTCTCCCCGATGTTATTCAATCTGTATATTGAGCAAGCAGTAAAGGAAACAAAAGAAAAATTCGGAGTAGCTATTAAAATCCATGGAGAAGAAATAAAAACTGAGGTTCGCCGATGACATTGTAATTCTGTCAGAGATAGCAAAGGACCCGGAAGAGCAGCTGAACGGAATGGACATTGTCTTGAAAGGAGGATTTAAGATGAACATCAACAAAAGCAAAACGAGGATAATGGAATGCAGTCGAATTAAGTCACGATAGATAGTTTAGACAAGAAGAGAATAGAAGCTTTCGAAATGTGGTGCTACAGAAGAATGCTGAAGATTAGGTGGATAGATCATAACTAATGAGGAGGTATTGAATAGAATTGGAGAGAAGAGAAATTTGTGGCATAACTTGACTAGAAGAAGGGATCGGTTGGTAGGGCATATTATGAGGCATCAAGGGATCAACAATTTAGTATTGGAGGACAGCGTGGAGGGTAAAAATCGTAGAGGGAGACCAAGAGATGAGTACACAAAACAGATTCAGAAGGATGTAGGTTGCAGTACGTACTGGTAGATGAAGAAGCTTGCACAGGATAGAGTAGCATGGAGAGCTGCGTCAAACCAGTTTCTGGACTGAAGACCACAACAGCAACAAACAGCTGTCTGGCACGTCTCCACACACGTCTTCGCTGAAAATCGGAGCTCATTTCGAAGAAGGAGTCGTCACTGAAGACAAATTTATTCGAGTCATTCGGACTTCATGCCCAATGTTCCTGACACCACTGATAACAGGATTCTTCGGACGAGGAACTGCCGCTACCACAAGGATCATTAATAGGCGGCTCATACAAGGGGCTGAGCTCACGGCGCCCTTTGTACCGACTGCCGTTGATCTCTGCACGGCAAGAAGCCCGTTCACAGTGGTGACGGTCACATTCGGCCTAAAACCCCATTTACAGGAACTGATCCCCGGCAACCAGCAAAGACGTGTCTGGAGCGGCCGCGGACAGCAGTCTGGCTGTCGCCCGCCGTCCGGCCCGACAACCAGAAGTCATACTCTGGTGTACCATTTCTTTTCATAGCAGGATCCGTTTGTTTGTTATACGCGGCACCCTTGCTGCTCAGCACTACGTCGACGACATTCTATGCCCTGTTACGTTGCGTTACATGACAAGCCATACTGGGCTTTCAGGAATGTTACTTCTACTCACACACAATGAGAGTTTCTATTGCTTGTGTTCGTACTTGCCACAACCTATCTTGGCCAACAAGGTCGCCGTATCTCTCCCCAATTGAGAAGGGAGTTTGACGATCCGACACCCCAATTGGACAGAATCAGGCACGATATACCTCAAGAGGACATCCAATAACTCTATCGACAAATGACGAGCCGAATAACTGCTTGCGTAAGAACCAGATGTGGACCAATGCGTTATTGAAAAAAATGGTTCAAATGGCTCTGAGCACTATGGGACTTAACATCTGGGGTCATCAGTCCCCTAGAAGGTAGAACTACTTAAACCTAACTAACCTAAGGACATCACACACATCCATGCCCGATGCAGGATTCGAAACTGCAACCGTAGCGGTCGCGCGGTTCCAGACTGTAGCGCCTAGAACCGCACGACCGCTCCAGCCGGCTGCGTTATTGACTTGGACGATTTGTGAAGCTCTTTCTCTTGAATAAATTATCCAACTTCTCTGAAACTGTTTTCATTCGTTTTTCTGTACATGTACATTACATCTACCGATATCCGTCTCATTCGGATAAACCCTTTGCGCTGTATTATACCGCTCTTCCTGCAAAATAGTGTCACGTTCAGATAATAATAACTGAGGTGGATTGCGATCACGCTCCCTTCTCATCCGAGTAGACCACAAAGGCTAAGTAATATTGAGGTACAGTACAGGTGTGGCCAGGGGAGATGCTGACAAAACCAGCACTGGATGATACGAGCTGTATGAACAGGGACCAGCAACATCATTGCGGAACAAATATTGCACCATTGGATGGATCTGATCAGCCAAAATGGTTACATAATCCTTGGCAGTACAGCGACTTGATTTGACAGCTTACTTATAGCTTCGGCACGACGTTTTCGAGTTACGGACATTTACATCACTGACGAGTGGTTTTGTAATTCCAGCTCGGTCTATAGTTCCCAGCTTTGCAGCTCCCTGTGTGTTGCTTTTGTGCTGACATGGTCGGCGAGTGCAACGTTCAGTTCGGCAGTGACTTTAGCAGTTGCTGTCATCTTATTTTCCGTCACAATCCTCTTCAGTGACCGTCTGTCACGATCACTCACAATTTTGTCCACGTTGTGGCTTAGCGTATAATGCTTCTCCTCTTTCCCTGATGTGGTATAAGTTCGATCGATGCCTCTTGAAACACCAAACACTTCGGCTACCTTGGTTACAGAGGCAACCGCCATACAAGCACCAACGATTTGCCACGGTCGAATTCACTGAGCTCCGACATAATGTGCTCATAACTGCACAACCAGTTTAATAAGACAAGGTAGCAAAATACTAATACGAATTCCTTGCAGAAGAGTGGAACGATTGTCAAAAGTCGATCTTGGCGAAGAACAGTGTGCATTCCAGAGAAATTTATGATCACGCCAGGCAATATTGTCTGGAATACTCCCTTTGAAATTCTGAAGGTAATAGGGGTAAAATACAGGGAGCCAAGCTCTATTTACAACTTGCCAGGGGCATGGAAGGGAAGCAGTATTTGAGAAGGGAGTGAGACAGGGTTGTAGCCTACCCCGACGTTATTCAGTCTCTACGTTGACAAAAAAGTGAAGGTAACCAAAGAAAAATTTGGAGTAGGCCATAGAGTTAAGGGAGAAGAAATAAAAACTTCGAGGTTTGCTGACGACATTATAATTCTGTCAGAGACAACAAAGGACTTGCAAGAGCAGTTGAACGGAGTGTACCGTGACTTGAAAGGAGAATATAAAACGAACAATAAATGCAAAACAAGGGTAACTGAATGTAGTCGAATTAAATCAGGTGATGCTGAGAGAATTAGATTGGGAAACGAGAAGCTTTAAGTAGTAGATGAGTTTTGCTATTCTGGCAGCAAAATAATTGATGATAGCCGAAGTAGAGACGGTATAAAATTTAGACTGGCAATGGCAAGAAAAGGGTTTCTGGAGAAGCGAAATTTGTTAACATCGAATATAAATTTAAGTGCAAGGAAGATACTTTTCTGGAGAGTTGCCTTGTTTGGAAGTCAAACGTGGACGATAAACAACTGAGACAAGAAGAGAATAGAAGCTTTTGGAATATCGTACTACAGAAGAGTGCTGAAGATGAGATAGGTAGTTCGCGTAACTAACGTGGAAGTACTGAACGGAATCTGGAAGAGAAGAAATTTGTGGCGCAACTTGACTAAAAGAAGGGATCGGTTGATATGACACATTTTGAGACATAAAGAGATCACCAATTCAGTATTGGACGAAAGCTTGGGGGTAAAACTCGTAGAGGGAGACCAAGAGATGAATGCAGTAAGCAGATTCAGAAGGATGTAAGCTGTCGTAGTTTCGAAGATGAAGAGGCTTACACAGGATAGAGTAGCGTGGAAAGCTGCATTAAACCAACCTCACAGAACGCTGCTCTGACCACGACTGACACTTGAAACGCATTGAGGGCAGTGCACAGTTGCCGCTCGCGGTCATGTACGACAGCGCAGCCTGCAGGCACGGGTAGCATCTGCATTTATCTTAATCATGTCTCGTGGTGTTTTTATATTTTTTCCAACCTCTCTTATGGCACAATTACCAACTGAAGTGACTGGCTAGTGGTGACAGGACGTTGTCTTGGCGACTCATGACAGTCGACGAGAGATCTGGAGAATTTGGTGGCCAGGGCAAAACGTCGAATACCCTCTGCATTGGAGTAGACTAGAGCAGCATTTTTCCTGGCAGATTAAAACTGTGTGCCGGACCGAAACTCGAACTCTGAACCTTTGCCTTTTACGGACAAGTGCTCTACCATCTGAGCTACCCAAGCACGACTCGTGCCCCCTTCTCATAGCTTTACTTCCGCCAGTATCTCATCTCCTACCCTCCAAACTTAACAGAGGCTCTCCTGCGAACCTTGCACAACTAACACTCCTGGAAGAAAGGATTTTGCGGAGACATGGATTAGCCACAGCCTGGCGGATGTTTCCAGAATGAGATTTTCACTCTGCACCGGAGCATCCATACATAGCTATACTCCATATAAATACTTTTAGAAAGGAATTCCTGACACTTAAATCTATACTCGATGTTATCAAATTTCTCTTCTTCAGAACCGCTTTTCTTGCCATTGCCAGTCTACCTTTCATATCCTCTCTACTTCGACCATCATCAGTTATTTTGCTCCCCAAATACCAAAACTCATCCACTACTTTAAATGTCTCATTTGCTAATCTAATTCCCTCAGCATCACCTGATGTAATTTAACTACATTCCATTATCCTAGTTTTGCTTTTCTTGAAGTTCATCTTATATCCTCCTTTGAAGCCACTGTCCATTCTATTCAATTGCTCTTCCACGTCCTTTACGGTCTCTGACAGAATTAGAACGTCATCAGCAAACCTTAAAGTTTTCAGTATTCTGCATGGATTTTAATACCTACTCAAAATTTTTCTTTTGTTTCCTTTTTCTGCTTTTTCAGTGTATAACATAGGGGATAGGCTACAATCCTGTCTCACTCCCTTCCCAACAACTGCTTCCCTTTCATGCCCCTCGACTCTTATAACTGCCACCTGGTTTCTGTACAAATTGTAAATAGCCTTTCGCTCCCTGTATTTGACACCTTCCACCTTCAGAAATGCTAGAAATGTAGATTTGACATTCCGCATTCTATCTTCTAAAAACTGATCTTCCCCAAGGTCGGCTTCTACCAGTTTTTCCATTTGTTTGTGAAGAATTCGTGTTAGTATTTTGTCGCCGTGACTTATTACATTGATAGTTCGGTAATTTTCACACTCATCAACACCTGCTTTCTTTGGGATTGGAATTATTATATACTTCTTAAAGGCTGAGGGTATTTCGCCTGTCTCATACACCTTGCTCACCAGATGGTAGAGTTTTGTAAGGGCTGGCTCTCCCAAGACTATCAGTAGTTCTAATGGAGTGTTGTCTACTCCCGGGGCCTTTTCTCGACTTAGGTCTTCTAGAGTTCTTCTTCCCATTTCATCTTCACCTACGTCCTCTTCCATTTCCATAATATTGCCCTCAAGTACATCGCCCTTGTATAAACCCTCTACATACTCCTTCTACCTTTCTGCTTTCTCTCCTTTGCTTTGAACTCGATTTCCAACTGAGCTCTTGATATTCACTCAGTTGCTCTCTTTTCTCCAAAGGTCTCTTCAATTTTCCTGTAGACAGTATCTATCTTACCCCTAGTGATATATGCCTCTACATCCTTACATTTGTTCTCTAGCCACCCCTGCTTAGTCATTTTGCACTTCCTGTAGATCTCATTTTCGAGATATTTGTATTCCTTTTTGCCTGCTTCATTTACTGTATTTTGATATTTTCTCCTTTCATCAATTAAATTCAACATCTCTTCTGCTACCCAAGGATTTCTATTAGCCCTCGTCTTTTTACCTATTTGATACTCTGCTGCCTTCACTATTTCATCTCCGGTAGCTACCCATTCTTCTTCTACTGAATTTGTTTCACCTGTTCTTTCAATCGTTACCTAATGCTCTCTCTGAAACTCTCTACAACCTCTTTCAGTTTATCCAGGTTCAATCTTCCTAAATTCCCACCTTATTGCAGTTATTTCAGTTTTAATCTACAGCTCATAACCAGTAGATTGTGGTCAGAGTCCACATCTGCCCCTGGAAATGTCTTACAATTTAAAACCTGGTTCCTAAATCTCTGTCTTACCATTATATAATCTATCTGAAACCTTCCAGTATCTCCAGGCCTCTTCAGTGTATACAACCTTCTTTCATGATTCTTAAACCAAGTGTTAGCTATGATTAAGTTATGCTCTGTGCAAAAAATCTACCAGGCAGCTTCTTCTTTCATTCCTTACCCCATTCCATATTCACCTACTATGTTTCCTTCTCCTTCTTTTCCTACTATCGAATTCCAGTCCCCATGACTACTAAATTTTCGTCTTTCTTCACTATCTGATAAATTTCTTTTATCTCATCATACATTTCATCAATATTTTCATGATCTGTGGAGCTAGTTGGGATATAAACTTGTACTAATGTCGTAGGCATGGACTTCGTGTCTATCTTGGCTACAACAATGCGTTCACTATGCTGTTCTTAGCAGCTTACCAGTGCTCCTATTTTTTAATTCATTAATAAACCTACTCCTGCATTACCCCTATTTTATCTTGTATTCATAACCCTGTATTACCTGACCAGAAGCCTCGTTCCTCCTGCCACCAAACTCCACTAATTCCCGCTATATCTAATTTTAACCTATCCATTTCCCTTTTCAAATTTTCTAACCTACCTGCCTGATTAAGGGACCTGACATTCCACGCTCCGATCCATAGCACGCCAGTGTTGCTTATATTAGTTAATTATTTTCTGACCGCTCCATCATGTGCTGCTTGCTTTAATTCTACCTTCTCTGTGAAACTGTGGTAGTCTCATTTGTGACTCATAACTCAGTTTCATTAGCACGTGTTTCACACTTTTTGGCTCACAGCACACAATTTTCAACTGCAAACTAACATGTTGTTCCATTTATACTTTATCTTGATCAGTGTCATTCTCTACTACCAGTTTCAACTGTAACATTGCTGTCAAAACGTGAATTCTCACTGCATCATTCCCAGTTTTCCCTATTTTAATCTCCGTTTTTACACTGACACTGTCCTCACTAATTTCTGCTCGCAATTTCTCACTGTCCCGGAGTTGAGATAACTTAGTGCCTCGATTAATGACAACAGCGCAACATTTTGTGTATCAGGCTTGACACCTCGAGATATTTGCTCTGCTGCTGAATTGGACATTGCCAGAGTATCATCACGACCAGCAGGTACTGATTCGCTCAGACCGAGTGCAAGTGGTTCTACTGAAACAATGCAAGGAGGTTCTGCCACTGTTTCATCTCTACAGTGTACCTGTGTTGAGTACACATCACGACTGAAAACCTTATTACTACTCAGTTCATTCTTAATTCTATCTATGTCAATAATTCCTTCGTCTACTTGGTTATCATCACTACTGGCTATTCTTTTATGAGGTGTTACAAGTGTTAAATGAAACAACAAGTTTAGTGTTACCAGTCACTGTCAAAACAGTGAACTTGTTGTTTCATTTAATGTCAATAACAGTCGCGGTAAAGCTTAAAGTAAAATGTTCGCATTTAATGTTATAAGTATGTCCAGCAGATGAAAAATAGATTGAGATCTCGGCTTTTGCAACCTGCTGCCCCGGGTCACTTGTAACTGTGTCGGCCACTTTCATTGCAGTGGTGAGGTCACCACCCTGTTGTGTGAAGTCGCCATATCCCGCCGTTAGCTCCTCGCTTGCTTGTGGCATCCAGACCACTCACTGACATGTTTTGCGACCGAATGCTGATCTTATCTGCACTCAGCTTAAGTGCTTGAGCCGATTTCCGCTCTCCCTATTCTGCCGTTAAAACATGAAACTCTGAACTCATCCACTGGGACTACTCAGTGTTACTGCCTGACCTCATAACTACATTTGGAGGATTCACGCAAAAATCATGACACTTACTCCTTCGACGGTAACATTTCATACCGATTCCCAGCACCCCCTTGCACCGATTTTAAACACAGTTCATCTCCTTTTGGCTATTTAATTAATATTAATTTTAGCAACTTTATGCTGATTAGAATAAAAATCTGCTGCACATAACTTCACAGGTCAATTATTCCAGCATTGTACTCGTACACACATTTGTTTATACCAAGAGAAAAAACCTGTCAAAACCTTACTTATGAAGCTAAACTAAACACCGTCAGAACAGGCCTAGGAATACCCAACGGTACTGGCTGATCATCATGTCATCCTCAGCCGACAGGCATCACTGGGTGCGGATATGGAGGAACATGTGGTCAGCACACTACTCTCCTGCCCTTTGGCAGCTTTTTATGACTGGAGCCTCTACTTCTCAATCAAGTATCTCCTCAAGTAGCCTCACAAGAGCTGAGCATACCTTCTTGCCAACAGCACTTGGCAGTCCCAAACAGTCTCTTATCCAAGTCCAAGCCAAGGCCAACAGTGCCCAAGGCAAATCCAAAAATGCTTAACTTCGGCGATATGATAGGAAGTGAGGTTACCACTATGGCAAGGTCGTTGGTCGCTTGTGGAACACATGCTGAACAACCTGCTTGAGACAGTAAATGATGGTTTAACAGGGGCTTGTGACACAGTTACAACACAGACCTACCTTCAGGTGCTGCATGCTGCCCTAACATACGTAAACCCAATGGCACTTTTCATGAATGCCCCAATACGTAGATACTTTAGTTGTGTCTGACATGTCCAACAGAAAAAACATCACCACTGATGACACAGCTGGTGCATACATTCACATTGGTGTCCAAAATTAAAGCAACAAACTACTGCTTCCCTATCATGTGTCTAACTCATGATATAATCATACAAACAGTCAACAATGTCCATATGATCATCCTGCGCTCAGAATCTGGCAATCTGATCAATGGACAACCACACCAGCAATGATGTCAGGGCACCTACCTAACAGGATAGTGTTTGCCATGTAGTTCCACATCTGCAATAGCTGTGCGGACAGTCACAGATGGTGCAGTCTGGCACAGACAAGACACCTACTAGGCTCTCTCAGTGGAGGGCCAAGGGAAGAATGGAAGGACGGCGGTCGCAAACTGATGTGGCCTGATGGCTTAATGCAAATTGTTCTGTTGTTTCTCGCATGTGGTGACGGTTTATAGAGATCAAAACTGTATCCCAATGACGAGGGTGGGGCCTTCCACGTTAACACCAGGAAGAGAGAACCGTTATTTAGATGGCAGGGCACGACGGTACCACCTTAGTGCTGCATGGCAACTCATAGCTGACCTCACAGCATCCACTGGATGTGTTGTAGCGAGGCGAATGGTGTACAAATCAACATGCCACATGGAAAATCGAAAAGTAGGCCAGTGTTCTTTTCACAGATGAGTCCTGATTTGGTCTGGACAGTGATTCTCGACCAACCTGGAAGGGAATGTGACACGTGATTTCGGGACCCAACCACTGTGGTAAGAGACTGATATTAAGGATGATACCTATTGGCATGGGCAGGGATCATGTTTATCACTTGACCAACCCTTCATGAAACTGTACAGTTAAATCAGCTAGGTTTAACTGCTGTCAGGTATCATGACGAGACCTTGGGATCTCATGTTAGGGTGTTGCGAGGTGATGTGGACCCAGACTTCATATTGCTGGATGGTAGTGCTCGACCTCATAGAGCACATGTGGTTATGTTTTCTTGGGAACAGGAGATATTGCACGCATGGAGTGGTCTGCTCGCTCTCCCAGTTTTAATCCCATAGAGCACATCTAAGATGCACTAGGGACATGGATTGCATCACGTCAGCATCCACCAATCACTCTCAAAGGCTTGTGAGCAATGCCGCAGGAAGGCTAGGCATTATTGCTGCAACATGAGATTGGTGACATCACTCACAGCATGCCCCATCATTTTTCATGCCTGTATTGCTGCCAGAGGTGGTCACATCCCATACTGTGTGCATTAACCAGTTGTTGGAGTGTGTCTGTAAATTTGATAAGTTGGACAAAATGAAGAACATTTTTGTTTACCCTTAAGCATGTTTCAGTTGTTTATGTTCTGTATTGTTTACATTGTTTCTACTGTACTATCACATGACTACTGTTATGTGGCAAAATAAAGCAACCTCGCAAAATTTTGGTTTGTCACTTTAATTTTGGGCACCAGTATATATGAGACAGAAAATGGGGAAAGAAGGGGAAGAGATGGGTGGGAATTCGTGACCTCCAGCTGCACACGGGACTGTGGTAATACAGTGGCTGAAAATTTGTGATGGACCGGAACTTGAACCCGGATTTACTGCTTCTCATGAGTAGCTGACTTAACAGCTTTGGCCATCTGGAAATGGTCCATGACCCACTCAAACTTCAAACTCATCACTCACTGCAATGCAAAAAGCCTTGCCCATTAACTCCATAGTCACAAGTTATTGATTCCCATAAGAGTTCAGATGATACTAGTGCATCCACACTGACACAAATATCAACACATTTTTGTAAGTGTGTGATAGCTCCTTGATGTTTGTTTCTGTGTGGATACACTGATATTGTCTTAAGTCCTATGGGAATCAATAACTTGCGAGTATGGGGTTAACAAACAAGGGACACTACATTGCAGCATGTGGTTACGTTGCAAATTTGAGTCGGTCAGGGACCGTGTCCGGATGCATGAATTATTTTAGGCGGCTGTTCATGAGAAGTGGTAAATCCAAATTTGAGTCCTGGTGCGGCACATAGTTCCAGCTTTCATCATTACCTTACCACAATGCCCTGTCCATCTGGAAGTCATGAATTCCCACCCATCCCTACTATTTCTTTCCCCATTATCTATTTCATACACTACCACGACACTCTGGAAAGGGCAGGTAAACCATTAAGGAAAGAACAAACTAATATGGTGAAATGAAATATATTATTAAGACCCTTTGTCTTCCAGTTCAATCATTGTGCAATGTTACAATATTTATGTAAAATCAACCACAGCACTCACATCATCATCACTGCTACCACCACCATCTACATTCATAGTTTAGGATCGAATAACCTATTCTGTCTTCAGTTTCTTAACTCCATTGCTCCAGCCAACAGTTCCCCAGAAACTCAAGGAGCTTGCAGACTGAAACCAATTCCTACTGACAAGACTATTCCGCCCTACCAAAGTAACTACTCGCACATACCATTTCAATCACTTTGTTGCTGTGCCACATGGGACTCAGACACAAACCAGCAAGACAGTTTAGGAACCACCTCCAGTAAGTCATGATTTTTCCAAGCCACAAAATATGGTTGTGACCAGACGGGCATCAACAACACTCTGTAGCACACTTAGCCACACGATCAACACTGTCCAGCTTACAGACATCTGGCTGAATGACGGTGTATGATGCGACATAATCTTTGTTCTTTAACCAATCTCCATCTAAGTCTGTAGATATTGTCACAAGCAAAAATATACTTTGAAGCTACAATTGAAAGCACTGTCTATGCCACTCTATGTACTCATACTTAGTTAACATTAAATGTACAAATACAAAGTTTATGATGTAACCAAAGTGGTCTGTCATCTGGCATAGGTCCAAACTCAGCCAAACCAAGACGTAATCTCCCACTTCTAACTTTTTGGGCTTTGGTAAAATTAGACAAGTCACTTTATTAATAGTTACCAGTTTACGTGTAGTATCCTACAACACTTCCTCCAGTGGAAGCTCTTTTGGAACACAATCTGCAATAATTCTCCCTTCATTCTTACTCTTACAAAATATGTTCTTTGGATGGACTGTTTTTCTTTCCTTGATATTCCATTCCTTGGACTTACCAATCTGCTTGTTGGCAGGGAGTGTCTGCCTTTAGAAATTGCATCTAGCTGTTTGTGCTCTTCATGTTCTTATGCTAGCTTCTCAAAAACTTTGCCGACAGGCTCTAAACACAGCAATGATGAGGCGATGTGCTCTAAACACAGCAATGATGAGATGATGTCCTTGGGCTCTGTTGTCCGAACTTGCAGGAATGGATGCCTCTGACCCCCACACACTAATACAAATTCTGATATCAGTACTTCATTAAAACTGGAATATCTTGTGACTGATGTATCACCGTACTAATAGCACTAGAAATCGCAGCAGGCAGCAAAATGATCAACTGTACATTTTGTAATGTTGAATGCAATGGCAACTACCAATTATGTACGTGAGAGGGACATCATTTACTTCAGAATGTTGCTTTGTCCACCAGTTACATGAATACCTGCAAGTACATTCCACAAGCCAGTTTGCAGTGTGTGACAGTGGGTACCCTCCTCTGTTCCATTCGCAGATGATGAATGGTAAAACAAATGTCTATAAACTTTGATAACTCTTTTTGTTTTGTTTCAGCCGCCTCACAATATGTCTGTAGGTGGAAACAATATCTTGTCTGTCTCCTCTTGTAACAGTGATCCCATAAATTCAACAGCAACTCTGGCAATGACAGAAAACCACCTCTCTTTCAGCTACTGCCACTGGAGTTTATTGAGCACCTCTGCATCAGTGCTGGCTAAATACTCCCATGACAAAACCCATTGCTTTTTGTTGGATCATCTTAACTTCTAGCAACCTAACCTGGTAAGAGACCACAACTGATGACAAGTATTTTACTGTTGTTACTGTTTACAGTGAGTTTACAAAAATAGCATAATAGAACAGTACTGGATTTCTTCAGCTATTCACACATAAAATGATATGTCTATTTACATTAAAGGTCAACTGCCAGTACCTGCATCCAACATCAATCTTCCCCAAGTCTTCCTGCATTTTGCTACAGTCTTCTGGCACTGCAGCTTTCTTGTATGAAACAGTGCCTTCTGTAAAAAAAAAAATAAAAGCCTTATACAGCTACCACCATTATCCACTAGACCACTTATATGCACTGTGAAGAGTAATGGCTACATAACATACTCTCGGGGTACTCCGGAAATTAGGTCGACTTCTGCCAATTCCTTCCCATAAACAATAACGTATACAATTCTGCCTGGAAGGAAGTTCTGAATCCAGAAACAAATCTGGTTCTATACTAAGTTCATATTTTTTCACCAAATGACAGTTCAGAGTGGTACCAAATGCCTTTCAAAAGGCAAACAACAGGGCATCAACATATGCACCTTTGCCTATGTTACTCTGGCTATCATGGGGGAGCAGAGTTAGCTGTTTCACAAGTTTTTGCAAAATGCCAGATGAGTAGATTTCCTGTCTCCTAAATTACTACTGTATTTCCTCCATGTTAAGAACATCCCTCTTAATGAGAAAGTAATATTAAATATAATTACAATTGTGCAGAAAACATGTATGAGAGAATTGTTGAGGTGTAGATACAGAAACTAACTCCACAGCTCAATTTTACTTTGACATCAATTACACAGGTAAATTGTCCTTAGACTGCATGCGCTTCCAAGGCTTCCACCATTTTTTCATGTCATGATACGGCTGATGAAACATCGGTGAAATTTGTTCATTTAAAATATTTGCAAAGTGCACTATTGTTTGATGAAAATATTAATATTTCCTCTTTTGTGATACATATTAAATATGTTTTGTTGGCCTTTCTGTACTTTAGGAAAATGCTCCTTCCCTACATTTTTTTATAAATTTATTGCACATTACGCTATCGTTCAGCCATTTTAATTGCCGCTCGCCTTTTGGACATTTGCAGAGTTGTTCAAATTGCATCAAACCAACAAGGATCTCAGGCCACACTATTTAATAGCAATAGGCTCAATTCTAACAACACTTTTCTACTGCCAAAAAGTCCCTAGTAAAGTTCCATTGTCAACAGACTTGTATCGACGGCCAGGTCAAGGAGCAGCACTCGCAGGTGATGGACCATGCTCTACAATGGCTCTGATAACTGGTCTGCTTGGCACGCTATTGTTCCTGGCAACACTAGCTGTTTGCTACCTGGCAACAAGACTTCGAGATGCTGCTTCCGTCGACAGAGCCCTTCGTCACGCAAAAACTGGTGGTTACACAGGGCGCAGCCTTGTCCAGTGATGGTGCAAAACTGAACACTCAAAAGGTTGATTGAATTTTGGGACATCTCATGCCAATAAGTTTCGTAATGGGTTCTAAGCAAAGGTAACATGGATGAATTCATGTTAAGCTTGAGATGCTTTGGGAAAGGTTGAGGGAGGTGCTGGAGACAAAACAATAGGCCACAAAGGCCAAAGACTACGGTGATTAAATATACAGACAAGTTCAATTGCTGAACTTTTCAGTTCAGTTAGTAAGACTTGAGTAATAGCCTTAATTCTACAGACAGCAAATTCTGTAATTTCAAAAGAAACTAGAAAATTGATTTTTTTTCCTTCCCTTTAACTCCGCATGTACTTTGACTACTTCTTAAGATCAAGGAAGGAAAAATCCAAACTTTGTGAATGTAACAAAAAGTATGGGAAAAAGAGTTTAGTTCAACTCAACAGAATTATAAAACAAATAGGTTCTATATTTTAAAATCACAAAAATGTTATTTACATATTCTATAATATTATGTTACAAGCTTTTATAATACATAAATATAATTTATTGATGGTTATCAAATTAGCAACAGTTTCAACTCAGGTACCAAAATTTAAATTTCAGTTACTTTTAAAATAATCAACAATGACTAGTTTAACATACTGGAAAATTTTTTCCTTACAAGGTTCACAATTGGATATATAAATATTTGCATTGCAGTATATACCTGAATTTAAGCAAGTTGTGATCTACTCAAATATTGATCAGATTTGATGGTGAAGTCTACAAAAAGGTTGCAAACACTTTGGCTTGTATATAATGTACAAATGTTTATGACCACAAGCATTAAAATCTGGTAACAGGTAAACTGCACTGCATTTATGTACAATTTAACATTTTAACAAACAACAACAGTACTTCAACAGATGAAAGGTTTAAAATTTAAGTTATAAATATGGAGTAAAATTGTAAAACAAAAACTGATACAACAATGATAATTGGTATGTATGGAAGTAAATAATTTTCTAAAATTATAATATAAATTTTATTCTTTGGTTTAGATCCAGCCATCCAAGCAGTGGCTGCACTGTATCAAAAACAAGACTGTCAAACAAATACACAAAACGATGTAACAGACATGATCTGTGGCCAAATTCATTTCTTCTTTTAGCTTTGTTGAATATTTATCCTTTCTAAATACCTGTGAAACAAAAAAATACTTTCTGTTTACAAAGTTAAACATTCTCCAATAACAGCAATAATATTTGTAGAGCAGACACAGTCCATACTAGTTATGAGTGTGTGTTACATGCCTGTACACCAACTAATGTGGGGAAATACCCTTTAGTTCTTTTACATTAAGTAGGTCAACTGGAATGTTATGGTGGCCACACACTTAACTGAAGGCTTGACAAACACTTATGAGCAAGCA
This sequence comes from Schistocerca gregaria, assembly GCF_023897955.1. Classification (NCBI taxonomy): domain Eukaryota; kingdom Metazoa; phylum Arthropoda; class Insecta; order Orthoptera; family Acrididae; genus Schistocerca; species Schistocerca gregaria. The sequence goes on along the minus strand of NC_064922.1, from coordinate 692,176,549 downwards.
TGCTTGCTCAATCGTGCTTCACTGTATGTTGCCAAAGCATAAGGACTGTACAAATAGCTTGATACTTTATAATTTCAATTATGAATGCTTGTGCGTATATACAAGGAACAGGGGGGGCTTGCACAAACATTTGTCAATAATTTGATCTGATTTCATTTATTTTTGTTTGGTTCTGTTAAATCACATTCTGTACAAAAGTTTTACTGTAATGTACAACAAGTACAAGAATACAATATTACATGGAGAAAAAAGAAGAGACAATAACACCGTGAGAGCTTCTGCAGTGCATCTCCTATGAGTACTTTATATGAGAATAATATTTTTTAGTTTTTAACACCTTTTTACTTCTTGTATCACATTGCCTGATTTGTTTTCATAACAAATGAAACAGCTGTCAAAGACAGCACATCATGGTCTGAACTCAACATTTTCAGTTAAACTGATACTTGTACAAGCATGTTTGAGCAGTATGAAGGTGCGAGGAATTTTTGCATGCTCTTGAGAGCATCATTGTACATGCCAGCTAGTCAAGCATGCAATTATGTGTGTGGCTGCCAGTAGTTCTATCTATCATGCCCAAAGCTTGAACTGTGTATGTTGCTCAGGCCCTAATTGAGCCTTCAGGCTAAACTAGTTATCCAAGGCGGCATTAATTAAACACAAACAAACTAATGAAGTATGATCTGAAAGTATCAACCTCCAAGTGAATCCTCCCACGTCCTTTTTCTGAACTACACACCCTCAGCAACTGGTAAGGCACACACAGGTAACTTATTTTAAGAAGCAATTACAAAACCATTGTTTATAAAGCATTAAAAATATCAAGGCTGAAATCTGTACCAATCCCTATCTATATTTCCTCTCAAAACACCTCTGAAGAGAAACCTTTCACAGATGATGTTCACATTCACAAAAGGTGTAGCAGACTAATCTTGAGGCCATTAACCAAACAAGGAATGGTAGTTAACTATAATGGAGGCACAATATCATATGGGGCAATAGCATTTCCACAAGAAGAAAACAAAGTACAAATCTACAAGATTCAAATCCTACCCCCAACATAGAAACCACATAAGTCAAACATGTAAAACACACACATCGCCACCAGGATAATCTATCTGTATAATGGCACTGTTAAAAATAAAAGCACAAAGACACAAGCTCCACCACTTTACTAACATGAAGCATATTCCCCTTCCACCACAATAAGAAATGAAAAATCCCAACAGACAGTTACATTAGGACAAGGTACATTAATAAGCTCACAGGAGCCGGTTCAACCCATTAGTGCCCAGAGTTATATAAATGAAACATGTGACAGGACTGGACTTTTATTGATTTTTTTTTTTTGGACAACAATGAACATCCATGATCTTGTTAAGGCTTATTTACAGACTATTGAACACCTATTCTTTCAGTCTAGTGTTAGTACTTTTGAGAAGCAGCCCACTGCTGGAAACAAATGGCAATTTAATGTACACTTTAAGCCCAAATTTCATCACACAATGGATTTTAAAGTATGTATAACAAAAATATTTTATCTTTCAGATTCAAAAACTAATTAGTTCCTTAGTAACCCCACATTACATGTCACTTATTGAAACTGATGGAACATTATTTGTATTGCTGGGACATTCAGCATTACAGATATGTGGCACCGAGCACTACTGAGAATACTTTAATAATTTTCACTTCTATTTTGACAACTTTTTTAATTTGCTAATTTTTCCATGGGAGAATTTTTGAGGGCACTGGAACCACGAGAGAAAAATCATATCCCCAAAATTGCCCCTTCCGGAAGAAGGAAATACATAAAAATGAATGAGGTGCTACTCATTCTGTCAAACAAAACAAAAAAAAGGTTCCTCTGTAAAAGGCACGACGAATCCTTTGTTTCTGCAGCGTCAAGTACAACTGGTGTGAAAGCAGTAATCAATGTTCAAAGACATTCTCGGGACTCGAGGAAGTATATCAAAGTTCTTTGAGCCTCCATCCTGACAATACAAGAACATGGGTGAGATTAATATTCATAACTGGAATATTATTATGCTCTTTCTGATTGGTTACTGGATGCCACTGTACAAAAAGCCTTGACACTACTGCAAAAATGGAAATACAATCTCTCATGTAAATTTTTTAACAGAAATTGTTCACTTGCACTTGTGGTATGCAGTGGCACCTGAAGGGCCTGGATGAACTCTGCACGTCAGTATTACAGCAGTGTAGTTCTTCGATGAAATGATGAACATGATTGTGAAAATACAGGAACTCAAAAACTGACATCTTGTTAGAATAAACTATAAGACATTAGCACGCACTCAGTGCAAAAAATGTTATGTGAGACTGTGCTTTGTTGCTTATCGTATCATGCAATTTGTTGTTTTTTCCATCTCCTGTTTAATTCATTTCCTCCAGTACGAAAATGGGTAACTTTTTCACAAAAATGTATGTTTTGCTCTCAGTAGTGCATAGCATTACACACAGGTATGGTATATTATTTTAAAATTAACATGATAAATATAGCTGTCACTTTAACTGCTTCTTTCTCAATGTAATAAATAAGGTGAAAATAGTGAAGTAAAAAATTATTCAGGCACTAATGGGTTAATACTGACTGAACAAGGAAATATACATTAGCAGGTACATATTAAAGCAATATGAATTATTAATACTTAGCATTACTTTGATAAAGAAAGAATACTGTTATTCATACACTACTTCAAGCTAACTACACAAATTATATAAAGTATAATCTATTTACCTTTTACATGGAACACAAATTTTTCACAGCCAACAAGTAACTTAGAATTACGACACTACACAGACAATCTCAAATTGTTACAAGAAATATGACTAGTTTCATACATATGTCACTCAGTATATTTAAGAGTGGAATATTAAATGCCTAGCTAGCCATAAAAGGCTTTGTAAACTTTAAAAAGAGTCACTATCCTGCAAAAATTATTTTAAATGCATGTATGCAGAATAACGCACATTCATACAAAAACATTTGCGATTTTGTGCTAGCAATATAATATTGTTTCAGAATAAAAAGATCTTACACTTTCCCTTCCTTCTTTGCTTTGGTGTAAGCTTCATATGCAGCTATTTCCTTCTTTTCCTTTCGCATATTTCTGGCTTCAAATTCTAACCTACAAAACGTAAGAACATAAGTGACGACATTACTCTACAAGTGGTAAAATAACTGCTATCAAACAAAGTTTAGCAAAATGGCACCACTTGAAATTTTTACCAACATTAATTTCAACTAGGAATGTAAAGTATTCATGATAGATATATATGAAAAAACTGACATTTTAAAGCAACACTAAATGAATGAAGGTAAGAAAGACTCCATAATACCAACCTATGTAAAATGATCCTTTCAACAATTTTCTCTGTTGTCATTGTATTTCCAGAGTCCAGTAATTTGAATTTTCCTTGTCGTTTAGGTTCAGCATAAGGATCATCAAAGCCTCCCGTCTGTATAGGAGTTTGCCCATGGCAGACAATGTCAACCTTGAAGTGATCCATGAGCTCTTTAGTTACAACCAGTGGCGCACCAATAACAACTTCTGATACATACTGGAAATGAGACATAGTGCATTATTGTCTGTCAGTGAGCAAATGAAAAATGACCAAAGTAACAACAAAATTTACTCCATTACTAATTCATTAAAAAACAGGCTTTGTTCTTTTATAAGTGTGCAAAATTAATATAGTTTGAAAAATTATCTGAATGAATGTTAACACTGCATTAACATACGACCAAGATGTCACATTATCCAGAAGAGATGGCAAAAATTTCCTGCTTTTGCTATCAATTTGTGCTGTAGAGTACATACTGTACAGTGTTATTAAGTATTTCAACCGTTTCAGACGACAGCCACAAATAAACAAAGACATACAGGAATATAACACTCATAATAGTGGACAGAACATCTCTCCAAGTTTTGATTCATAATATGCTCCACAGCATACATGCCGAGTGCACCACAAGGCAGGCAGAACATGTAGACAAATCTTCCACTCTGCAACGTCTCATCAAATTAGTTCATGTCAGCAGGTAGGCAACCAAAAAGTGGCAGCTGTCACATCTTTCCAGGTGGCTGTAGCAGTAACTTCAGTGCGTTTCATGCATATACTGACATTGGTCATGTCATAACTGGTGCTCATATTGAGCACCTGTTGCAGAAGTCAAATACTGGTGAAATGCTCTGTCCACTGAAATGAGAATTGTATGCATGTCTTTTAAGACACCTTCTGACACCCCAGAGGTCCTTATAAACAACACTGATTGATAGTACTTAATGCCACCAGCGCAACACTTGGTACCATTAACATTATTTGACAAGTAGTAGCGGCAAGTCACAGGTAATATATGGGGATTATACAAGAAAAGTGATGGGGAAAATGGTTTTGAGAAAGAAACTGTTAGTTGAACATTGAAGTACATGCAGAAAGGGTCTGGTCAGAGTAATGTGTAAACATTAACAATATATAATATTGACAATAGCAAATCCAAAACTGCATCGCTGCTTTTTCGTGGGTTCTGAAACCACAAGTGAAAGGCACTCTTTGACAATGCCAGACACCCATTAGGGAAAAACTGTATAAAAGCAAACTGGACTAAGAATATGAGAATATTACGAACACATCAAGAACTAACCATGAAAGACTTAAAGAAGTTGCGTTATGACAGATCATTCAGAGAAACCCATAAATGGCTGATGTGCTATACAGTAAAAAAATAAACAGAATAATATGAACAACTGAACTTCATAATCTCAACACACAACACTATTTACCTTCAGAAACCAACCTCTCACTATGCTCTGCCTTACAGTAATGATTATGAATTGTGAGGGTACGGTAGATCAGTTTTTCTTCAAAGTTTCCCTGCACTGACAAACTATACATGTAATGTGCAGATACCCAATTTGAAAAGAAAGAAAAAAAATGAGAAATTACTTCCTCCTGTAACTAACAGATGAAATGATGTCATTTATTAATTTTAACTTACCTTACATGCAAGAACACTGAGCACTCTCTCATGCAAGTTCATGATTGGATAGTTGCCTCCTCTATACTTGTTCACTACTGGGTCTGTGTGCAGTCCCACAATCAAATAGTCACCCTGTTTCCTTGCTTGTTCAAGGAAATCTAAGTGCCCAACATGGAACAAATCGAAAGCACCCGCCACGTAAACTATTTTGTCATTTGGCTGTAACAAAAATAAACCGAAGTAAGAATAAATCAAGCAGTGAATTGAATTTATACAATTTACAAATTATTACCATGCAAAAAAGGGATTTCTTTACCGACCAGACACTACATCTATGCAATAAGAAACTACTCCCAGTGGCCAAAATGTATGCAACCTAACCTCTCAGTTTCAGCTTAAACTATAAACAACAACAACAACAACAACAACAACAACAAACAAACAAAAACAGACTAAAAATGAATTCAGTTTTGAACAGAAATAGCCACAGTGATCAGAACTTCAAACAGAACACTTTCAAACCACTATTTTCAGGCCATTGAATGAACATAACATTCCGATATTGTACCTTTGGTGGTTTACCATCACTGAACTGTATTATTTTTTGTGTTGTTGGAAGAAACTGCGAACAGCCAGTCCATGGTGAACGAGCTGAAGAATCTTGACCCATATTGCTCGGACCTTCTCGGCCCACTTCATATTCTCGAGCTCCTTGCTGGAAATGTTGCCTTGTCAATAGTAACATACGACCGACGAGATCAGTTGTTGACACTCCCGCAGTGCGTTGGACTTCCCTGTGCATACACAAACACACTTTTTGTATTTTAATCTACTACCTGTCATAGGAACTTTAGTAACAGCACTAAATAAGGTAAATTAAATAATGGCCTTGATGTAAGTTGAAGCACTTCACTTCATAGCATTAAATGAAGATGCTAAATAAAAACACAGGCCTACACAAATATGTCAAATGTAAACACCAATATTGTACTGGATAGAAGATGTTCACATAATATTTTCATTACACAACTGCTTTAAACAAATTACAGGCAGATTAAAAAACCGCCATGAACAATTTTTCCACAGCAATTTTTTTTTATACAGCCCCTCAATGTTATTTTATCCTCGACACAGGCAATTTAGATTAACATAGGCCTAAGCGCAAACTGTTATGTATCTTGTGTTCTGTGTAAGCTTTGTCCTACAAAGCACAGACTTGTTTACATGCCTTCTATCAAGTAAGAAGATAAATACTTATGACTGCTTACTTATATCTTCCAGCTGCTTTCACCAGATGGTATGTGTCAATACCATCAGCTGTCATTGTTATATCATCTGAAACAAAAATTACAAGGAACCTGACAGTATTACATGGACTAACATCTCTCTCCCTCCCCCCACAAACAATTTTCATTGTGTTACAAACAGGTCATTACAAAATTAACCCAATATTTACCTCCATGGACACAGAAGTCACAGTTGTACTGATCGAGTGTCTCAAGTGTTGTCACGTATGGTGCGCCCTCCACAACTTCGTCCACCCATTTAATGCCTCTAACCATTTTATACCTGTACGAAAAACAGATGGTTCAGAAGCATGTTCTCCACGAAGTCTTGCTCTAACATAACACAATGAATCCAAAACACTTTACCTTTCCTCTTCGGTGAAGACCGGCGGTCCCTTGTGCTTAGTTATCTCCTCATCGGTGTGCACACCCACTATTAAGTAATCCCCCAGGGCTTTTGCCTGTCGAAGAGAATTTGCGTGGCCGAAATGAACCATGTCGTAACTGAAAGTAAGACATTTTAGCTCTTAAAACAAAAATTTTCGAAGTCTGAATGTTCTGAAAACAAATACATAATGTATCATGGAAGTATTTTACATCAAAAAGGAGAGATAGTTTAATTATAACTGTAGTAGACACTGACAAACGTCACTTTTAAATCATCTGGACACCCTTCAAGGTTTTCATTACCGGTACCGAATCAATAACTTCTGAATTACTACGGAACAACAATTATCGTTTTCCTTTTTTCTCACACGCCAGAATAAAAAAAAAATACGTCACATCACTTTAAACACTGCACATTATACGATTTCCTCATTGCCTGCAGGAAACCAAAACTCTCATACATTGGCGGACTAAAGTCTCAACACATGGCATAACTGAAATAAAACAATTCGAGTCAGCTAGAAACAAACTCATGTTCGTTGTGGAACGCTCAACAATAATATGAGAAATGAACACATTTCCAATGTTATTTACCATCCGTCACACCAGACGCGGATCTGCGGCTTTTTCTCCTCCATAGCGCACTAGCACTTCCTACCACTTCAGCCTTCACTTCGAAACTGATGCTGACTTCTCCGCCGATTTACCTCGTGTGAAGCATAGCCTTCTAAACTAGGGAGTTTCGTTCTCTGCTCGACTGAATATCGAACAGATCATATTACTAGATGGCAGTGGAGATGAATCGCTACGTGAAATATTCGTAAATCAGCAATCACTATTTATTGCGGATTTTGGTAGAGATGAAGAAAATAAAGGTAATCACAAAAATATCGCGATTGCAGAAATGAAGTCAACAACTTTTGCTTTTATTACGGTATACTGCATTTTGCTTTCATTCAAGTGTTGATAATTATTGATGTACGTTGAGAATGACAACACACAAGTACAAAATCACACACTTTATGGTCAAGAAACACTTTATTGCAGATCTAATACGCTGCGCATCAAACCAGGATGTTGGAACAAAATCACATACGCTATAACTAAGAGCCAAAACAACTATATGCTGCATCCATAAATTGCATATTCGATTTTTTATTCTTTAACGCTATGTGAATTTAGGCTTCCTCAACACTGGTTACACCCTTTTCCATTCAATTAAGCAACTCTGGTCATTAACACAGTTCATTAGCGGTCGTTAAATCAATTAGGTAATGGGCAAGAACAGTGTCGCTTTACAAAGGCATAGATCGCTATGAATAATATTTGTGATACTCGCAGAAGCTGATAAACAGTTTACATGTTTACAGTTAGCAATCACAATTATATAGGCCTTAAAGAGTAAATCGGAAACATCGCAATGGAAAATATAGCATACTGCAGATTTAGTAGTCCAATAGTTGTGGGAAGTACTCAGAAAAATATTATGATATCTTACATTCTGTCTTATGGCATAATATAATTAGTTCTGAACAATGATGTCTGATTGTATACTCGAAACCCATTTCAGAGTGAATATTAAACCCACACCAGGATGTGTGTACACAAAAGTTTCATGAGTTGCAATTACTCTGTAAAATGCCAATGAAAGTCATTAATAACATATATTGCACGATGAAAAGCGAAGAAAAATATTTTTCTTGTTATTAAGACTACATTTTATTTCTGCCCTACACACTGACCTCATCCTATTAACCACCAAATATAAGCACTACGAATACTATTACAGTTTTTACGAAAAGGCTAGAAATATAGTAACATCATAGTTCAATACTTTCTGAAGACCTTGCATAAATTTTTGGCTGTCACTCTGTACCATTTTACAAATAGTGCATAGCAAAGTTAAAGATTGTAAAATCTTCTCAAGAGTAGAGTCCCTATCACAAATTTCTGAATTAAGTTCCACCCTAGTCAATTGTTAATGCTTTCTTCAGTGGATCATATTCAAGACAAATAGCCATTGTGAGAAATGTTTACAAAGGTTTGCATTAAAGATACATTTTGTCTGGGAAATCATGGCTTCATTTTGGCCATTTATGCAACTGAGTTTTTCGTTTTAATCCTAAACAAGAGCAAAATTTGATAAACGTAACTCAAATACAAACATGCTACCTAATAAGAAATTCGTCTGTCACAGGTTACGTGGCTGCCTAGATAGCAAATAACTTCGTCTACTTCATAGTCCGCAATTCTGATATTAAGTTTGTTGATGTTCTCACTTTCTTCGCTTTACTCTCTATCCATATTCTGTACTCATGTCCGGCCCCGGTACCTGGGTGGTCAGCGCGACAGACAGTAAATCCAAAGGGCCCGGGTTCGATTTCCGGCTGGGTCGGAGATTTTTCTCTGCTCAGGGACTGGGTGTTGTGTTGTCCTAATCATCATCATTTCATCCCCATCGACGGGCAAGTCGCCGAAGTGGCGTGAAAGACTTGCACCAGGCGAACGGTCTACCCGACGGGAGGCCCTCGTCACACGACATTTCATTTTTTTCTGTACTCATTAGACTGTTCATTCCAATCAACAGATCCTGTAATTCTTCTTCATTTTTACTGAGGATAGTAATGTCATCAGCGAATCTTACTGTTGATACCCTTTCCACGTGAATTTTAATCCCAATCTTGAGCTTCTCTTTTAATTCCGCCATTGCTTCTTTGATGTAGCCTACAGACTGAAGAATAGGGACGGAAGACTATATCCCCGTTTTACACCTTTTTATTCTGAGGACGTCGTATTTGGTCCTCCAGTCCTATTCTTCCCTCTTGGCTCTTCTACATGTCGTATATTACCTGGCTTTTGCTTTGGCTCGCCCTTATTTCTCTCAGAATTGCGAACATCTTGCAGCATTTGACAAATCCTATGAACATGTCTTGATTTTTCTTCAGTCCTGCTTCTATTATCAACCACAATGTCAGAACCACCTCTCTGGTGTTCTTATGTTTCCTAAATCCAAATTGATCATCATCTAACAGATCTTCAGTTATCTTTTCCATACTTCTGTATATCATTCTAGTCACCAACTTGAATGTATCAGGTGTTAAGCTGCTTGTGCAATAATTCTCACACTTGTTGGCTGCCGGCCGATGTGGCCGAGCAGTTCTAGGGGCTACAGTCTGGAACCGCGCGTCCGCTACGGTCGCAGGTTCGAATCCTTCCTCAGGCATGGATGTGTGTGATGTCCTTAGGTTAGTTAGGTTTAAGCAGTTCTAAGTTCTAGGGGACTGATGACCTCAGAAGTTACGTCCCATAGTGCTGAGAGCTAACACTTGTTGACTCTTGCTATCTTCAGAATTGTATGGATAATGTTTTTCCAAAAAGCTGCTGATATGTCGCCAGTCTCATACATTCCACACACCAACCTGAAAAATCGTATCGTTTTGTTGCTACTTCCCCACGACGATTTTTATAAATTCCGATGGAATTCTGTTAATCTGTTCCACTTTATTTAATCTTAAGTCTTCAAAAGCTCTTTTAAAGTCTGATTCTAATACTGGACCTCCAATCTCTTCCATATCGACTACTGTTCATTCTTCAATCATGTAATCAGACAAGTCCTCCTTTATAGAGACCTTGCACATACTTTTTCACATATCCGTTCTGTCCTCTGCATTTAATGGTGGAATCCCTATTGCACGCTTTTAATTTTACCGAAAGTTATTTTGACTTTACTGCATACTGAGTCAGCCTTCTGACAATCATTTCCTTTTCGAGTCATTTACATTTTACATGCAGCTATTTCACCTTAGCTTCCCTGTAGTTCTTATTTATTTCATTCATAAGTGACTTGTGTTTCTGGATTCCTGAATTTTCCTGTGTATTTTTATACTCCCTTCTTTCTTCGATTAACTGAAGTATTTCTTCTGTTACGTATAGTTTCTTCACAGTTACCTTCATTATACCTATGTTTTTCTTTCCAACTTTTGTGACTGCCCTTTCCAGAGATGTCCATTCCTCCTCCTCATCACAGCATCTGTAGCTGCAGAGAATTTCAAGCAGATCTCTTCAATCCTTAGTATTTCCATACCCCACTTTCTAGCATAATGATACTTTCTGATTAGTCTCTTAAACTTCAGCCTATTCTTCATCATTAGTGAATTGTTGTCTGTGTCTACTCCTGGATATGGCTTACAATCCAGTATCTGATTTCGGAACCGCTTCCTGCCCAGGATGTAATTTAAGTGGGATCCTCCCATATCTCCTAGCCTTTTCCAAGTATACCTCCTCCTCTTGTGATTCCTTAACATACTATTCGTTATTACTAGCCATAATTTATTGCAGAACTCAGTTATTCTTTCTCTTCTCTCAATCCTGCTACCAAGCCCATTTCGCCAGCAACACTTTCTTCTACTCCTACGCCTGCAACTGCATTCCAATCTACCATTACTATTATACTTTCATCTCCCTTCATATACTGAATTACCCTTCCAGTTGCCTCATACACTTCTTTCTGTCTCTTCTTCTTCTGCTTGCGACATCGGCATATGTAGCTGAACTATTGTTGACAGTGTTGGTTTGTTGTCGATTCTGATAAGAACAACCCTGTCTCTGGCATTCACAATACTCTGCCCTACCTTCCCTTTCTACTAGCATTATACAATTTTTGCTATTGTTGATATTACCGTATGCTCGTCCGAACCAGAAATCCTTGTCTTCATTCCACCACTATATCGAGGCTGAACCTTAGTATGTCTCTTTATCAGATTTTCCAACGTCCTTAGCACATTCAAACTTCTGCCCCGACTTTTAGAATGTTACCCTTTCGTTCTTTATGAAATATTTTTCTTGTGGTCACCCTTTGTAGCCCCTTCCTGGAGATCCGATTGCAGGACTAGTCTGGAATCTATTTCCAATGGAGAGATCATCATGACACTTTTTCAGTTACACATCACATGTCCTGTGGATACACATTATGTGTCTTCAATGCAGTTGTTTCCATTGTCTTCTGCATCTTCATGGCGTTGATTATTGCTGATTCTTTCGCCTTTCAGGGGCAGTTTCCCGCTCAAAGGTCAAGAGAGTCCATTGAATCTCAGTCCACTCCTCTGCTCTCCTTGACTACTCCATTAGCAGAATGAGGGTGAGTTCTTACGCCAGAAGTCTTTGGCTGCTATTGCTGATGATTTTTATTCAGAATTTAAGCAGTGGCAAGCTTCAAATCCAGGAGTGAGGACGTTTTGATTACTAGTCAAAGACGTTGCCCCAAAATCCATGAACCACATCTTGAACAGTCTAATGAATATGTAAGAGCGATTGAAAGCAATTCGAAGAAAGACGAAAGTAATTAGAAGTAGCAGAAATGAAAGCAGCGGGGAATTTAACGTCGGTATTGGGAAATAGACGAAGTTAAGGAATTCTGCTACCTAGGCAGAAAAATAACCCATGCGGATGGAGCAAGGCGGACATAGAACTGGCAGCCTAAAACTGGCAGGAAGGGCATCCCTGACGAAGTGAAGTCTACTAGTGCCAAACATAGGCCTTCACGAGGAAGAAATTTCTGGGAATGCACGGTTGAAGCACAGCAGTGTATGGAAGTAAACATGGACTGTGGGAAAACTGGAACATAAAAGATTACAAGTATTTGAGATACGATGCTACAGACGAATGTTGAAAGTTAGGTGGATTGATAAGATAAGGAATGAGGAGCTTCTCCACGGAATCGGCGAGGAAAGGAATATGTGGAAAACACCGACAAGAAGAAAGACGTGACGATTGGACATCAGTTAAGACATAGTGGAATAACTTCCATGATACTGGAGGCAGCTGTACAGGGTAAGTCGGTAGCGGAACGCAGAGTTTGGAATACATTCCGAAAATAATGAAGGACCTAGGTTGCAGTTGCTAAACTGAAAAACGAACCACATCAAACCAGTCACATGACTGATGACTCAAAAAAAGAAAAAGAAATTCAAGTACTGTCGTGGCTAGATTTTCCATACAGTTATCGCCAACTCCATGTAACCTGTATCGTGGTGACCCAAGTCTCCTCTTGCTCACAAGGTCCATACTGATAACAGACATGTGCGCCCACATGTCTTGAAGAAACCTCTTTTTCTCACCACTCATTCACCCCAGCAGCATTCTGTCTGTGTACTAACTTGTGCTGTGTTACGATTTGTCGGGACTGTTTTCTGACTTTTGAAGCGTTCCCGATTGAATTTAATGATTAATGGCTGCTTCTCCCGACTGTATCCCCATTTTTAATCTTGCGACAGTCCGATGTTCCATGGCCCATTTCCACAGACGGGTAACAACGTGGATACCTACACTATTTCTGTGTATGGCTTACCTGTTGCTTCGTGGCAAAATCTACCTCGTCCAATTGCCCCGCAATTTTAAGAGCTACTGTTAAATCACTTGGATTCTCAATGCGAATTCTTCATGAGATAACTGCGGGTACTCAGCACAAATAAAGTGTAAAGCCCTGGTTTCTGCTCGCTGCAGTAATACTTATTCTGGGTAGTCTGCACATTGACATTGTGAATCCTGTCTGAAAATTCCATGGAGAAAGTACTGGACTTCTTGAAAAAAAAAGTGTGCTATATTGTTTTTGGTAACGATGGTGTAATCCAGAGACACACTGCAGAAACAACTGCGCTTTAATGAAATCCCCATAATGTAACACATATGTCTTGGCGTCCCCTTTTAAAAGCAAGTAAGCCACCCGAAGGGTTACTTCATCTGACCAACCGCTCATTGCTTCAGTAGCTGTAACATCATTAATAAATCCCGACACATCATCCGTTGTTTTAACGAAAGGGTTTGATAAGTACGACTACAGCTGGATCGAAAGAAGAAGAAACCGCCCCCAACGCTGCCTATTTTCCCCTGACGCAGACTGTGACTGAAACTGAACAGCTTTCAAAGCCCCTAATTCACGAAAGGGATCCTCATGCTCCTGCTTTTGTCTCATAAGTTTTTCTTTCGAGTGCCACCACTGTGCTCTAGAAAGAGAGACATAATCGGCCAGATTTAAAAAAAAAAAAAACTCGATCCCAACAACTACTGTATCTTACTGTCACAAGCGGTCATGGTTGCACAGGTGCACACAAGTATCCGTGTTAAAAGCTATACTGGTTTTATAAATAGAGGTACGACATTACTTCTGAATGAGATGGTTTTTCTATCCGGACAAATACCGAGACGGTGGTCGCTGGAGTGTAGATTATCAGACCAGCACTACAGTTACACGTAGCCCACAAAGTAACCTCGTAATAAAATCGCTGAATTTTGAAAGTGATTCGGCTAAGGGACGTGGTATGTAAGCAGTATATGCGACTCCCTCACAACGCCCCAGCTAGATATTTCTATAGTACTTGTAACGTATTCTGACTCGATACCATATCATAGGTTCTGCAATATATCCACTGAGTTACAGGCGATTACTGATTGAGAAGGAACACAAACAGTGGTAGTAGACGATATGCTGATTATGGTCGTAAGAAAATGTACATCAGCTTTTCAGATCTCTAGTGTTACACTATCTGCTAGAAATTATTACCATTATCTGGAATCAAGTCTTTCCATTCAACCACATACCTGCGTCGAATCACACCCACAAGTGAATCATATTTCTGGCACTCTCATATCCCGAAACGAGTCAACTTTCTCGAACCTGTCTGCTACAGTAAAATTCCAACCTGGTTTTAGTCAGCCCCCTAAGCATCTTGCAACTGCTCCCATTTCTACAGCTTTGCGCATGTGATCGTTCCAGTTTAAGTCGGAACTTAGCATAAGCCGGAGAAATACATATCCGCCATCTTTTGCAACCCATGTAGAAACAGAACGACCAGAGTTAGTGTAACAGGAGCATGTTCTGACCATTCAGTGGAAATGCGGACATTTTGGTGTGCCTCCAAACTAGACACAGATACTACAATCTGAAGCAGATCTGCGTCCATTCACATCTATCTCCCCAACATGCTATCATCGTTATTCTGTACCATCCAACAGAGAAAAATTACGAACTATAAAAGCTCCACTACCTTCATCGGATATAGAACTCACCTAGGCGTCATTGCTAGAACTATGACACATAGTTGCAATATTGGTCCGTTGCAGAGAGAGAGTTGTTGCGATGCTTCCCAGATTAGCATTCCTAACAGGACATCCTGTCCGTCGTCGAACTTACCTATCAAACTGCTGCTGTTGCCGATGCAGGACGATCCTACTAAATATACAGCTTTTGATCCACAGCAGAGGGCAGTTTAAGGTTTCATCACCCATACTACAGGAGGATCACCGTATCCCACAGAGTATACTGTAGGTCGCAAGAGACACTCCCTGTGACCGTGGGTCATTGTTTGAAATATTGTTTTCTAACATGCATTGTACACTGTCATACATTTTGTTCTTCTGCCACGACTTCGATGTCAGGTCCTAAACTGACATTAAGACGCTCTGATCCACGGCCTCTCGCAGAATACTAGACACTGCACAATGTAGATCGTATTGTTACTATGCCTAAATAAAAGAGTTATAACAAAAGCAAATTGGAAGAGTTTTACAGCGTTGGTGTAGGTTTCCAAACTACATTTAAACTCATCTGTCATAGTCACAGAATAGCTGATGACTCTACATTCCGTTTCGTCTGTTTCATCATATTGCAGTCAAGTAAGAGATCAATGTTTCGATGCTACCCACCCCATAAGGTGCTGTCCATCCATCAAAACTCTTTTTCCAACTCAAACAAGCGATATCAGTCAGTCATTATGTGGTAACCAACAGTGTGCCAGTGCACAGATGGGATGGAAAAGACACCGTCGATATACTCTAATAACAAGCATCACAGTTGATAGTGCAAACAAATTTACAGTGTGGAACTTTCTGGCAGATTAAAACTGTGTGCCGGACCGAGACTCGAGACTCGACTTCGAGTCTCAGTCCAGCACACAGTTTTAATCTGCCAGGAAGTTTCATATCAGCACACACTCCGCTGCAGAGTGAAAATCTCATTCTGGAAATTTACAGTTATTACAACACCAACCAGTGACGTGGCAGCATGTTTCTTAATTTCAGTTGTTTGTTGTTGTGGTCTTCAGCCCTGAGACTGGTTTGATGCAGGTGTCCATGCTACTCTATCCTGTGCAAGCTTCTTCATCTCCCAGTACCTACTGCAACCTACATCCTTCTTAATTTCAGTATCATAGCTAAACCACCCCTTCTCCACTTTGCGAGTATCATTGAGAAGATGGATAGATGATTGTGCAGTACATCCATTCATTGTTAATTCTCGAACACATAAATCATCAAAGTATACCAGACAGCACTCTGCATATTTCTAACACCTCGAGCATAGTGCTTAATTTATGATCTATCTCTCTGTGTATGGGAGTCACAGAGCATTCTCTCTGTCTTAGGGTAAAATTAGAGAGTTAAAGACCCTCCTCACATTGTCATTGACCAACTCACCCTGCAGCACCATTACTGAATTAATCTGCAACCAACCAGAAGAAGACCGCTACACTCCACGTCTCGTGAATGAGTGAAGGTTTCCGAGTCCTCACCCATCTCGAGATGCACCGATGTCGAGGAGCTTAGCAGTCCTTATCAATGTATAGTAACAGATTTCAAAGTGCCGCAAAGTAATAGCAGACAGTTAAGAAGAACAAGAAACAAATGATTTTTATGCGAGATGGAGCTCCAGGTGGATGGAGTTCGACCCATTTTTAGGTAAATCAACCAAGCTATTAACTCTAAAGTATGTGTCTAGAGTCTAGGATCAGTGCCTGGAAGGAATTGGTAAGAGATAACATAGACACACGCACCCCTAAGGCTACAACGTTCTGCACTTAAAATGGGCTATAATGTTAGATCGCCTGCATCAGTCGAACTGAGCTGTGCGAAAATGTTATAATATTATGGCGAACCATGCGAAAATACATGTATTCTTGTAATCCCTGAGTCTGGAGATGTGTGTAGAAAAGCAAGCAAGTAAGGAAGCAGGTTCGGAGTAGAAACAGTAACGTGTTTGTGCCAAGGGGAAACGAGCGCGGATTTGTAGAACAGCTATGAGAGCAACTTTGGTCCACTGAGGGTTGTCTTCGTTCAGTGTGTTACGTGGACAATGAAGACAGATGAAGTTTGCTTTGTCCAGTGTTGTCATTTGATGTAGTGGATTTGCTTGAACTGAGCATTACGCCTACACATGAATGCACCATTTCTTCCAACTCAAAAGAGAAGTATCCTTTCCTCGAAGAGACAAAACTTAGTATGTAGTTCACTGTAAAATTTGCAATGCCACATGGTGGGAACTCGTATATTGTTCAGCAGGATAAATCAAATCAACGAATGCTGGCCACTTCTGCTGCTGTTGCAACAATTTCTAAAATCAATGATTCCTCCACCAAAAAAATTTTGTGGGTAAATTTGTTTCGCACATTCCAAGAAATTCTCCTTATGTTGTTTCTATGAAACATGTGTTTAAAAATGTAAAACATTGCCAGCGTAAACACGCTTTATTAAAGGGCTATCGTGAAATCAAACCGAGACATTCAAGATCACAAAGCTTCTTCATGAATTATAATAATGTAAGGTATAACATTAACGTTGAGTGTTGACCTGGTACTTCGCGTTATTGCTGTAAGACATTTCATTAAGATCGACTCTATGTAGTTTGACCCACACATGTTATAGTTACGAGCTTTAATTTGTATCAAGGTGGAATGGGTAAACAGCAAAAGAGTAATTTGTGAAATTCCAGGAAATGAATAGGCTACATTGGCTGTAGCTGAGAGAACGTTTGCCTACCATGCCATGAGTCATAATCACGGCTACAGGTCCATGAATTGCACAACAAATGTCATTAAAAAACTATAATATCAATTGTAGTTCTAAGCGAAGCAAAGCTGAAGCCATTTATAATAATGTATTAACTCCTTGGTGCAAACCACATTTTAAACAAAATCTTGACCATGTAAACTTTGTAAGTTTATTCATTGATACCAGCTTCCACAAATCAACATAGTTGCATCCAGTGTTAGTTAAATGTCTCACATCAGAAAGTGGGGTGTATCAAAAAGTATTGGTATTTATTTCTATTGAAGCCTTTGATCTAAAATCTAAAACTGTGATGTCAGTTTTGTATGATCACTACCTGCAACAAAAGTCTGTATGTTCATATGCTGATAATATGTAAGGCAGCCTATGTTTGTGCATGCAACAGAAGTAACAGAGAAAATCTTTTTGCTAAATTACAGGCAAGCCTTGATAGGAATTAACTAATATGTCTGGGTTGCATCGCACATATCACACACAACAGTGTGAAAAGCCATTGGGAGCCTGCCAACTTATATAGAGAATATCATTTGTAAAGTTGACAAGTATTTTCATTTTCGTACTGTATGGCTGGAAAGATTCAAGGATTCATGTGATTTTGTATATATAAGTTACTGTCAATTAATAGGTTACAACATTACAAAGTGGTTGGCAGGGCTTTCTACTCTTGAAAGGAATTTTAATTCATATCCTACTGTAAAATCAATTTCTCCCTCTGAATAAGGTACTGCTTTATCTTTGCAATCAGTTTTCAATACTGAAGAATCTGAATTATGGTTGTGGTTTGTCATAATCAGATCAATTTTTTTAAAGCATTCTAGAAATCGGAAAGCAGCTTGCTAACCCCACTGAGACTATATCATGCCATCAGTTATTCAAAAGAGAGACAAAAAACAGGAAAGAAAATACTATTACGAGTTTTAATGTTAAGTTTATGTTAAAGGAATTGTATGATGATCATCAAGCTGCTCACAGTAGGTTTCATTTCTATCTTCATTCATTCTGTGATGTAGCCCTTGAATATTTGATTTAATGGGGATAACAATTTTCAAATTATAATTTACTGAGTTAGGCCTGATCCAAAAAGTTAGCAGTGTAGAAACTGAAAGTGCAGAGCTGCTTGATGACTATTGTATTGTTTATACTTTTGTATCTGAAAAATCAAATTAATGTAACGATTCCAAAGTAGATGTCTGTAATAGGTGGGTTGGAATATTTGAAATGTTAAAGGAAAAATGCATAAAAGTAGAAATCCTGCCTGTGATTGTAGAATTTTGCTCCTCACATCCTGTTGTCGAATGTGGGAACTGAGCATTTGTTTTCAAAAATGATTAAGTATTGGTCATCTGCTAAAACAAATGTTTTAGATGGCACAGTTGCCAGTGCAATGATTCTCAAATGTAATCTCAGCATTTCATGCGCAGACTTCTACGACAGATTGTTACGCAGTAGGCAGTTATGTGAGTATCTGAAATGAAGGGACTGATCAGCTGTTTTGTCCCTTTGAAAATATGAATTTAATGACATTATACAACACTTTATGTGGCCGTTTGAATAGTACTGCATAAGTTTTGAATGATGCAACTGTCTATCTTACATAAAAGTGCTTTGAAATTTACTTCAACGTCAGTGTAAACTGACACAGTCTCGTTTTGGCTGAAATTACTAATGAGGCTCTTCCATCCATGGACTCTTCATATGCACCTGTCAAACGATGTAAACATTATAAAACAAACCCAAACAGTTGAACTTTGTTTTGACATGGATAAGATGGACTGAACCTACACAGGCACACTCTATTCTTATTTATTTATTTATTTATCCATATAAATCTCTTTTTCAGTATACATGTTGTACATAGGATATCGAACAGAAAACCTTTTTAACTATTGGTTTTTCAAACATCAAACATACATTATTAAAATTTTATAACAAATTGGACCTATTCAGTTAATAATTACAAATTTTTTAAGATATTGTATATTTATAACTTATTTTTACAATTTAAGATACAATTTACATTTGTTCTTGCATAAGATAGTGTGACATTGAATAGTAGCAGTTTTTCAGAAGGTAGGCTGTCACAGCCTTTTTAAAGCTTTTTAGGCCAGGGAGAGATTTTATATGTCTTGGTAATCTGTTGTAAAGTTTTGTTTCTGATATACACCTTTTTGGCATAATGTGGTCAAACAATGATTAACACATATGTCACTGTCTGACCTGGTACTGTAATAATGGACACTTTTGTTTTGAGGAAAAAGGTTTTCTTTTCTCAGTAAGCTTTTTTCGACATGCATAACTACTTCCAGCACATAAATGCAGGGATGGGATAGGATATTTAGATCTTTAAAGAAAGGTTTGCATGGTTTTCTGCTGCATACTTGTTTCATTATTCTTATAATTGCCTTGTGTTTCCCGAAAACTGTTATGGCCTGGTGTACATTTCCCCAGAAAATGATACCGTACATCAGTATCGAATGTACACTAGCAAAGAATAGAGCCCTAACTGTTTCTACACAAGTATTGTTGCAAAGAATTCTTACTACATACCTTTGCTAGTTTTGAATTTAGGGATGTGATATGAGTGCTCCATTTAAGATTTCCTTAGATATGAATCCCAAGAAATTTAGTTTCATTGACAGCACAAATGTTTTGGTTATCTATACATATTACAGTTTGTACTGCATTTTTATTTTGATCAGTGCGGAATTTTCTTTTAAAATATTGAAACCTGGACAGTAGCACTTTGTTATTTACTTCACTCGCAAAAATGGAGGTACTCATTCTGTGAAAATCCAGAAGTGGCGAATACAGTCGTTACTCCATTCAAAGTCAGCGTCAAAACTAGACTCTTATGGATACGTCACTAAACATCTACTTGCTTTAAAAAAGGCGTGTGCCAGCACTCGCCTCTCGAGAATGCATCTATGGTAATCTAATTGTTGCTAAACCGGTGTAGAGGAGTTTAATATCACAAACATGGTTGGCCCTTGACAGCAACTGCACAATAATTTCATTGACAGAGCAGTCAGGTACAGCTAAAAGTATTTATTGTTTACCAGTTTCGAATATAAATCCCCATTTGTAATAGGTATTAACATTCAGTAGCTTCTGAAGCGACATAGCTGCATGCAGAGGCAAATAATTCGTCACAGCAGGATGAGGGGACATGATTGGGAGAATGTTGTCTTGTTTATCTTCTAGTGCGATTAGCTGTTGTGGTACAAATCTGACTTGGAATTAACATGGATTGTGAATATGGATTACAGAGACGGTCATCTATAAAAGTGGCACATATTTGTAGGAAGGATAATGATCTTAAATTAAGGCTGTTGTAATACAGCGCAATGAGAAGACAAAAAATGACACTCAAAACCTTTAGTTAAAATTTGTGGTCATGTATCAGTCGCTTAATGTCTTTAAATGTAAGTACAGTTACTGTTATTAATCAATTAATTATCTGCTCAGACACACAGCACAACAATAAACATTACTTTGTCAGTCAATTACACTGTCACAGCTCAGGGGTCACTGACGGTGACAGCAATCTGGAGCACAGAATATTCGCTATGAAGTGTTCTGAATAGTGCTAACTTTTAAAGCTCAGTACTGGCGAGGCGGTTTGGGTGGGGGGTTGGAGGAGGAAAAAGGGGTAGGGGTAAGGCAGCCAACTTACTGCGCCATTGTTAAAGTTAGTCTATTGGAGGCTAATAACATACTAATTTACAAATCCGTAGAGGTAAGACTTAATAGTTAACTCTTTTTCGATGTCAACAAATTTCTCTTTATCACAAAAGCTTTTCTTGCCATTGCTAGTCTACAGTTTATATCCTCTACCTCAGCCATCGTCGGTTATTTTTCTGCCGAAATAACAAAACTCATTTGTTAGTTTAAGTTTGCTAACAAAGAAATTCGCCAAAAGGCCACGCACATTGAGAATTTATTTCATTTTATATTTGTTACCAGTTTTGGCAATTCAAAGGCCCCATATGCACTTCTAAAAATTATCGATACTGGCATAAAGGGACCATCTGTTTCTGGATGTCATGAATTCTCAAGTGCTTCCTTCGAAAACCTGATTGCACGTTAAGTGTCTTGTATCGTAATCTAATTTCCTCTGCATCACCTAATTAAACTCAGCTACATAACATTATCGTTGAAGAGGAGGAGGTACTGAACAGAACTGAGGAGGAAAGAAGTTTGTGGCACAACCTAGCTAAAAGAAGAGACTGGTTGATGGGACACTTTTGGGGACATCAAGGAATCCCTAATTTAGTATTGGAGGGAAATGATGGGGATAAAAACCGTTGAGGGAGACCAAGAATCAGTAAGCAGATTCAGAAGGATGAAGGTTGCAACAGTTATTAGGAGATGGAATCGCTTGCACAGGATAGAGTAGTGCAGAGAGCTGCATCAAACCAGTCTTTGGACTGAAGACCACAGCACAACATATACTAATTTATGTAGGTTACCAATTAACAATACCATCAGTACATTTGCGGCCAGAAGCGCTGCCCACAACAACAGTATTGGCTCTAGAGGAAAACAGTTTTACGATTGCTGCTCTAGACTACATATGATAAACTTATCCAATAAGAACTATTTTCAGCCTACTAAAACTCTGAAAATGTATACCATTAAATAAGTGACTGTGGTTGTCGTATGTAGCAAAAAAATAGTATTAGATGTAAGTTTTCCAGTATCTTTATGGGGACAGGCAGCATCAACTTCTCCAGTGCATTCAGAACTTAACAAAATTATTCAAGTAATAAGTACTAGCATTATCAACGCAGGGTGAGTATTGGGACAAGGCTGTTTCTGGCCCACACTGCATTGTTGCCATATATATAGCCAAGATGGCGACGATGACGTGATCCAAGATGGCGGATGATGGTGGGAAGTTTGAATTTTGGTGGGAAGATGGGGAAATTAGACTACCTCCACTAACCTAAACCCACCTCCGCTCCTCTCCCTGAAAAAAATGGCGGGAAGTTCAAATTCCAACAGGGTAATGCATCACACAAAGGTTATCTCCACTAACCTAAAAAAATCATGGGAAGATAGGTCACTTGAGCTACTTACCCTAACCTAACTGACCCGACCACCACCTCCTTCTAGGAACCAGCACTAGGTTTGAATTTTGGAGGTAAAGAAAGGTCAATTTGCGTATCTCTACTAAGCTATGAAAATGGCGCAATAGAAAGGTTACCTCCACTAACGTAAGTCACCCAACCGCCACCTCCTTCTAGGGATTTGTGGGAAAAGGACTAGACCAATGTTTTGGTGAAACAATTTATTTAGGGATGGAGCCTATTTATCACAGTGATAGAGAACACACACTCTGACATGCCACACAACACCCAGACCTGCAAACTACTCCTACACAACTCATGTATAATGCTCTATACACACGCTTGCTAATTGTAAACTGTCAAAATAGCGCATTGCACAGCCTACAGACATGCAAACCACTTGTAAATAGTGCAATACATTTACGTCCAGAGAGCCAAACAACTCGTAAATTGTCAAAACAATAATCCATCTAAAAGGCTCTGCAAACATGCTTGCTAATCGCCAACTGTCGAAATCATCCACCAGTCTTTATTTAAACAATTAGAGGCAGCACCACCATACAGTGTATTCGCCACAAGGGCCACACTCGAACTGACCTAGTACACACTACCACCACCAGAGGGCACTATTGTCTGTTCTGTGATGTAATTCCAAGATGGCAGCCATGACGTCAGCTCATAACGCCAGTACTCTAACCCAAGATGGCGGCGAACAGTGTGTTGACCACAAGGTCTAAACCTAGTACAGAGTACCACCACCAGAGAGCACTGTCGTCCGTCTCGTCACGTAATCCAAGATGGTGGAGGGAAATGGCAGGAAAACATCTCTGCCTGTTCTGGACATAAGTTTTTATTTTGCAGGCCGTGTCTCCACCATGAGATCTAGACTCCAGCTGACCTAGTACACAGTACTGCCACCAGAGCATGCTATCATGCTTCCTGTGACATAATCCAAGATGGTGGTCTGGAGGGGGGAAATGGCATGTAAATGACTCAGCCTGTGCTGGGCTTCTGGGGGAGGGGGGGGGGAGTAAAGAAGGAGTGTACTCTGTTTATTTTGGGACATGTTATTTAGGGATGGAGTATATTTATCAGACTGACACAAAACACTTGCCTTGATGTGCTTGGGGTCACAATACACAGTCTACCAACCTGTAAACTACTTCTAAACAATGCTCTCCAGACAAGCAAACAAATCTCAATTTTCCGAAATAATTTCAGTACAGACTTGCAGACTCCACCTAAATAATGCTGCACAGTGATATGTAGACACGCTCAGAACTCATAAACTACCCAAATAACGCATAGTGCAGCTTACAGACCTGCTCGCAAAATAATGCGACAGACATGCAATCAATGCAGGCAGACACCGTCAGTCACCCCATAACCAGTAGAGCACACTGGAGGCTAGCAACAGCCCCCACGAAGTGATGTGGCCATCTGTTGTCAAACTATATACAGCTGTCCTCAAGCATGAGACGGCAACATCCCTTTCATTCTTGGTACCTGAGATATTCTTGTAAAAATAAGTGATCACCTAGGCACCATTGATAATGACACCAGACAGGAGCACAGACGCTCCAGGGATGGATGTGCCATCACAGCCACGAGCTACGGCCGGACACAGGTGAAAGATGGCTCTATTTTTGGGTATACTGTCAGTCTTATACCGACGTCACAGTACTCCAAGGCTTGTTCACTCAGCTCTCATGTGCGAGACACCTCTGAGCAGTACTTGTCTTTAGCATTGATAACCAAGTAGTACAGAGCGAATCGTTCCTAGCACGACATTAGAGACGTGTCTAACTGTGCTTAACCGCACAGTGTGGCTGACACGAATGCCTGCGTGTAGCTGCAAAGCCTCGCAAGCACATGTAACAATATTCTCAATCTTATACTGATGTCACATGAGTATGTAAAAAATAAGAGCCAAGTCGACCTCGCTGAAATTGTATAGTGTCCCAGAAATGATTAACCCTGGCTTTCTTGATGTCTCAGCTTGCATGCACGGAAATTCTTGCCCTAAGATAACCTGTTTACGAAAATAGCGTGAAATACCGCTGAAAGCAGTCTTCCTCGTGGACCTAACGTGGTACCCAGTCCATCACGTGTTACCCTGCTGCATTCAACACACACAAACGTTCCCTCCGCTATGTAGAGGCTGCTATATCCCAGTACAAAGGATGTGAATGATTCGAGCACTATGACTGCCTCTTATCTGATTTACCCAACGAATTACTAATACCCTATAATTTACAAGGTCAACTAATGTGTTTCTCATGTCTAGAGAACCGGCAAATATGTCTTCCACATGCTAGATACACATCTCACAATCGCTCTTCTCTCAACTAAGTGAAGGCCCAAAATGTGCAGAAGCACTCAACCGAACAATTTATATGGGAGGGAATAATGGTCGAGTACAAATGCACAAATACACAAACTTCTCAAATTTCCACTTGATCACAAAAGCCGCCCAAAACATGCTAAGTATTAGTTCGCTATTCGGTCGTCTAGAGGATGGCAAAGTTAACTCAGATACGTTCCTACACTCCAAGAGACGTCTGCATTCTGATAGCTGCTGAAGTTAATGGGAAAAGTGAATCCTTCCTGCATAGGTTACCGGCGCTATAGACTGAGAAAGCACATGCAGAATCAATCATCCTAAGAAATCGCTCAAATATATATTTTATCCCTGTACTTACAACCAAATGTTATGATCACGGTCTCAATTGAACGCTATTCGACAATAGTATTGGAAATACATCCTGCTGAAGGCTGTGGCTCTGGAAATGGAAATATCTGTACCTTCCTTACGACTGAACATAGTCAGTTCCTTTACACTCATCAGAACACAAACACATAAATTATAAGCCTGATGCTCAAATGCGAACATATCATCCACCCCCACCCCCCCCCCCCCCCACTACTACTACTAAGTATAATACTTGACCAATAGATGATTCCACATGATGCAAAATAATGCTGACCGAAAATCAACAATGGGTGGGAGTGTCTCTCAGGTTTTTCTTGTGAGTGTTACCACTGTGTCTTAGAAAGAGAGATGAAATCAGCCGGATTCCAGACATACAGAAAACAGAGCAAACGCTCTCCGAGTGTGGAGGTGAGTGGATCCAGTCAAGTACAATGCTATATTACGCCTCCCGATCAGTACATTTGGGCTAGGTGTTGGCAGCCGTGCTACATTAACAGCCAATTTTAGAACACAGAACGAGAGGTTCTGAAATGAGCGCATGGATACATCTGGAATAAAATCGATAGAAGTGCAAAAATGACTAGGGAATAGGTATAAATTGGTTGATTATACACCGAAATGTGGGGAAATTGAGGACATACTTGCATATCTTCTAAATTGCGCCAAACAATTTGTAAATGGAACAAGTATGTGGCAACAAGAGGAATCTGAGAAATCGTCAACATGAAAACGAAGGAAATCAGGGAGGCAATCAACTTTTTTCGTCGAGGCAGCATTATACTGCATGTCTATTGAGCTACCAGTGACATACGAGAGTTAAGTACTGTATTTGATGCTTTTCAGGAGGACAGAGAACCCTTCACCTCTAAACTTATTTGAATATGCGTTAAAGGATAGCAGAAAGTGGATAGGGTGATCGATTGAGATGGGGCTGTAACGAGGTAGGATTTAAAGGTTGACTGATGCATTCTAGAGAAGCAGAAGTAGCTGCAGGTCAGTTTTTCCAGTGTTCTGTCTGGATGCATCAGTCGTGTGTTGTAGTCTGCATTCTACTCGTATACAGCCAAGTTTTCTGTATGTGGTTTAAAGCACTGTCTACTTGCGATCGTTAATGGTAAACCGGTGGGTCACCAGACGACTTCCATCTCATATGTGATGAAACTGGACACATTCCTGTAAATGAACTTTTATTTATGCAATGCACACCATCCCCCTTGTCACATCTTGGGTGTAAAATCGAGACTTCAGCGTCATAACTAAGTTAGCGATAGAAGCTTGTGTGGGGCTGAAATCCCTGTGCACACATTTCCCTGACAGATGTGCTGTTTACAGAGTTAGTGAGGCAGTGTAATTGAGTACTAGTCTTTCCATATTCGACGTTATGTAGGGTAGATTGTGATATCTTGGTGGGTTGCAGGTCAGACTCAAGTTCTAATATTCAGGCTCCTGTCCTCGGTGGGAGATCAGTG
Source organism: Schistocerca gregaria (assembly GCF_023897955.1). Lineage (NCBI taxonomy): Eukaryota > Metazoa > Arthropoda > Insecta > Orthoptera > Acrididae > Schistocerca > Schistocerca gregaria. Next base: position 692,149,784 of record NC_064922.1, on the reverse strand, counting down.
TAACTGAGTAGGAGTCTTTCCATATTTCACGTTGCGCAGGGTACGAGGCGATATATTGATGGGTTACAGGTTGGTTCCACGTTCTAATATTCAAGGTCCTGTCCTTAGTGTGAGAGCAGTGTAATTGAGTAGGAGTCTTTCCATATTTGACTATATGTACGGTAGGTTGTTAGATTTAATTGCCAGTGCAATATGGCGATCTGTGTAAAATAACCACTGAAAGTCTCGTCTGCAGAAGTAAAATAGGTGGACAGCGCTTCGATATATGTGGCATCAGTAACTCGTTGGGTAAATTCGATAAGAGCCAATCACAATGCTCTATTCATTCACATCATTTGTGCTAGGATATGGGAGCCTCTACATAGCGCAGGGAAAGTTTCCGTGTGTTGAAAGCAAGAAGGGTAACACGTGATGGCCTGGGTACCACATTAAGTCCATGAGGAAGACTGCAATCGGCGTTTTCCACGCTATTTTTGTAAAAGGTTCTGTTAGGGCAAGAATTTCCGTGCATGTAAGCTGAGACATCAAGAAAGCCAGAGTTAATCATTTCTGAGACACTATACAATTTCAGCTAGGTCGACTTGGCTCTTATTTTTATATAGTCATGTCACATCAGTATAAGGTTGAGAACGTCGTTAGATGCGCTTGTGAGGGTTTGTAGCTATGTGCGAGCACTTAACAGCGTTGCATCAGTCACGCTGCACAGTTAAGCATGGTTAGACACGTCTCTAATGTCGTTCTAGGAACAATGCGCCCTGCGCTACTCTGTCATCAACGGTAAAGGCAACTACTTCCCAGAGGTGTCCCGCATATGAGAGCTGCGTGGGCACGCCTGGGAGTTCTGTGACGTCAGTATAAAACTGACTGTATACCCGAAAATTCACCTGTGTCAGGCGGTGGCTTACGGCTGTGATGGCGCATGCATCCCTGGAGCATCTGCGTTCCCGTCTGGTCACGTCATCAACGGCGTCTAGATAATCACGTATCTGGATAGGAATTTCTCAGGTACCAAATATGAAAGGGATGTCACCATCTCATGCTTGAGAGCAGCTTACGTGATTTGACAGCGGACAGCCACGTCACTTTGTGGCGTCCGTCGCTAGCCTTCTGTGCACTCTATTGGACAGGGGATGACCAACGGTGTCTGCCTGCATTGATTGCATGTCTGTCGCATTATTTTGCGAGCAAGTCTGTAACCTACACTATGCGTTATTTGGGTAGTTTATGAGTTCTGAGCGTGTCTACACATCACTGTGCTGCATTATTTAGGAGGAGTCTGCAAGTCTGTACTGAAATTATTTCGGTAAATTAAGACTTGTTTGCTTGTCTGGAGAGCATTGTTTAGAAGTAGTTTACAGGTCGGTAGAATATGTATTTTGACCCCAAGCACATCAAGGCAATTGTTTTGTGTCAGTTTGATAAATATACTCCATCAATAAATAACATATTCAAAATTAACAGAATACACTCCTTCCTTACTCCCCCCCCCCCCCCAGGAGCCCAGCACAGGCTGAGTTATTTACATGCCATTTTCCCCCTCCAGACCACCATCTTGGATTATGTCACAGGAGGCATGACAGCATGCTCTGGTGGCAGTACTGTGTACTAGGTCAGCTGGAGTCTAGATCTCATGGTGGAGACACGGCCTGCAAAATAAAAACTTATGTCCAGAACAGGCAGAGATGTTTTCCTGCCATTTCCCTCCACCATCTTGGATTACGTGACGAGACGGACGACAGTGCTCTCTGGTGGTGGTACTCTGTACTAGGTTTAGACCTTGTGGTCAACACACTGTTCGCCGCCATCTTGGATTAGGCTACTTGTGTTATCAGCTGACGTCATGGCTGCCATCTTGGATTACATCACAGAACAGACAATAGTGCCCTCTGGTGGTGGTACTGTGTACTAGGTCAGTTTGAGTGTGGACCTTGTGGCGAATACACTGTATGGTGGTGCTGCCTCTAATTGTTTAAATAAAGACTGGTGCATGATTTCGACAGATGGCGATTAGCAACCATGTTTGTAGAGTCATTTAAATGGATTATTATTTTGACAGTTCACGAGCTGTTTGGCTCTCTGGACGTAAATGTATTGCATTATCTATGAGTGGCTTGCAAGTCTGTAGGCTGTGCAATGTGTTATTTTGTCAGTTTGCAATTAGCAAGCGTGTGTAGAGCATTATACATGAGTTGTGTAGGAGTAGTTCGCAGGTCTGATTGGTGTGGCATGTCAGAGTGTGTGTTCTCCATCACTGTAATAAATATACTCCATCCCTAAATAAATTGTTACAAAGTAAATAAAGTACACTCCTTCCTCTCTCCAGCAGGAAAACATTGGTTGAGTCCTTTTCCCACAAATCCCTAGGAGGAGGTGGCGGTTGGGTGACTTACGTTAGTGGGGGTAACCTTTCTTTCGCACCATTTTCTTAGCTTAGTAGAGATACATGAACTGACCTTTCTTTACTGCCAAAATTCAAACTTTGTGCCGGTTCCTAGGAGCAGGTGGTGGTCGGTTGACTTAGGTTAATGGAGGCATCCTAAATGAACTATCTTCATGCGATTTTCTTAGGTTAGTAGAGATAACTTTGGTGTGATGCATTATACTGCTGGAATTTGAACTTCCCGCCATTTTTGGGGGTAGAGGAGGGAAGAGGAGTTAGGTTAGTGAAGGTAGCCCAATTTCCCCTTCTTCCCCCCAAATTTCAAACATCCCACCTAAATCTGCCATAATGGATGACGCCAGGCGCTGTTGTCAAGTCTACACGGCGCCATCTTGGATGACGTCATTGTCGCCATCTTGGATACATCTTGCAAAATGCAAAGTGGGCCATAACCCATCTTGTCCCAATACTAGGGTCAACCAACTGATTTTTAGGACCAGTTGAGCAGTCAATTGTTTTTTTTTTCGTCTTAGACGATTGAAAAAATCGAATGAAACCAGTTTCTGCAGCCACATCAGCTATAGTTCTTCTGGTTTCAGTGGCTTCAATTAATATAAGACAAATGACAGACTCAAGTCGCTGTTGGTAGTGTCGGCTATATGACTGTTTTCACTCGGTTTACGAATTTGAGTGATTTCAGCTATGTACTTGCTTAGTCTTTTCAGTTATGAACCATGACTGGGGCTGCCCACTTTTTAGATATCTTAATTTAAATTCGCGTTAAAAAAGCTTTATTATTTGGAGAAATGAAATATTTTCAAAATATATGTATTTATTTAAATATCAATTTTCGTGCTTCTGCATTAAATATAGCTTTTTGGTAGGCTTTCAAAAGTGTAATAACTGACAAGTGTAACACTTGATGCTACATAGGAAATTTAATTTTAAGTAAATGAAAAATTTCTGTTTTTTTTTCAGTTTATTGAAATTCTGTTTCTTAAGGTGGAATCAATACAACACCAAGGTCGTTGATTTGTTTTGAAACTAATTAACGTTTGCAATCGAATGAAAATAAGAGTCAGAGTACAATGCAACAAGCATCCTGCATATTCCTTCCTCTGTATTACTAGAGCTAACATGCGCCCTGTCCACATTTGTATTGTGAATGCTGAGCACGCAAGAGCATTAGTTGTACTCTGCCACATGAAGGCGGAACACAGATTCTAATTCGTATGTATGTCAACTCACCTGGGGACATCTATAGCACTGCAAGTATTGGCCTGGTCCACAGCGCTTTCACGCATTTACGGTTTGCGAGAAAGAATGCTAATGCGATTTACATAGTTGGGCCACAGTTGCTGAAGAATGTTATCAATGTTGTATCGCCCCATGGCAGCCGAGTGATCACTTGGACCCCGCAGATGGCTCAGCCGAGTGTGCGCTTGTTCATGGCTACGCAGAGATCATGCACTTGAATCCACTTGACCGTAAGCTGCTAACATACAGTACGCACTTCACTTACCACCACAGATGGGCAACATTTATTTTAATTTCGAGAAACGAATTCGGATAAAAATTGTTTTTCATCATTTGTCAGTAACAAGTACAGGGTGGGGCAAATAAAAGGGGCCTGCACGAGTGGATACGATTGGACGTGAATGTACGCATATGACCAGGAGGAAAAGACCTACAGTTACTTCCAGCAGGTTGGAGCAACAGCTGGCCGAACCTTGGAGCACTTTGACACAGACTTCACACCTGACTTGTTAGCAGAGTCAGCCTGGTAGCGGTCTTAGCTGGCCACCCAGGTCACCTGACCTGTCAGTGTGTGTTTATGTAGTTTGTGTAGGTGTATCGCAATAACACCCATAGTCTTCAAGAACTGCAACAGAACATTTCGCACGTTTTTGCAGCAATTCCAGCTTTCCAGATTCTATCCGCCTTCAGCAATTTGCTGACAAAGACGCAAAAGTGCCAAGAGATGAAGCTGCTATAGTCAGGTTAGTACTGTATTTCCTTTCCTCTGTCGTGTTTCTTTGCACCTGGACTCTGCTTTCTGGGCCACTTTTGTTTGCCCCATCCTCTATTATTCAAATCATTATTGACTTACACGAATAAAAAGATTCATTCGTCATCTGCAAATAAAAAGTGTTACAAATTACAAGTGCTTATGGTGGCCATTTCGCAGCAACTCTATACAAATCGCAGTAGTTTAAAATCAAAATGCCTGCTGCTTGCTGCACATCAAGTTTTATATTTGACTTGTCCTCCCAGTCGCGATTCGCCTTATTTACAAGGCATCTGCATTGGACGTCAGACCAGCGTCAGGTTCGTTGTCTGTAAGACAAATAGTTTTCTTTCATGCACCAAACTGCTTGAGAATCTGCAGTTTTCCTTGTGGTCACACTGTTTTCCAAATGCAGCATTCTAACTCCCATTTTCTGAGTCTAGACACAGAATGACCACAAGGAAAACTGGAAGCTTTCGACCAATTCGACTTGAGTGAAAGCTGTTTGACTTAGAAGCAATGAATTAGACACTGATCGGACACCCACTGAAGACGCCTCCTAAACGAAGCGAAAATACGTGAGGGTGAACAAGTTAAATAAAAAACTTAATGTGCAGCAAGCAAAAGGCGTTTTTCTTTTACATAATTGCAAGTGTTACAAATAGTCGATAAATTTGAACTCTGTTCCAACCACCTATAACTGGAGCTGACAAAAAGGTGAGGAGTCTTCTTTTCCTATAGCTTTTATATGTCAACGGCTATGTAAAAGTAATTACAGCTTTGGTCTTAAGGGGAGACGGAAGGCAAATGGGCTTTAAAAATTCGATTTTAGATTTTAGCATATTTGAAATACCTGGTCTTTCCTGCGCGAAACAGTTTTGTAAATGAGACATTTTTTTGTGAGATATGATGTTTTTCCTGACGCCCTGTGCAATCTGACATTTAAACGCCACGCCTTCCTTTTTGCGCCATGCAGAGATAATGCATAGCGTTCTTAGCATTCTTTTACTCCTTGTATATTATTTCATGGTTCTATTGTTTTATCGCTTCAGTGTTTCCTACCCTGTATCTACAATCGATACTCGTTTTTCCGATCGTGTTTGATATTGTTTTCGAGCGTTAATGGTTGCACTCAGGGAAATTTATTGTGAGTGAAGTACGTGTTGATTTGTATTTTCTTTGGTTCCGCGTGTTTTCATAAAAATTCCGCGAATAAGGAAATGTAGGGAATTTAGAAAACATGAAAAAATCTGTATGGGCTTTCTTTTTCCATAAGATTTCCACTAATGAAAATCCAGTGCACGATCTTTGCCTGAGTGATCGTGACACTTGGTGCAAGTACAGGGGAAGTGCCATATATGACCACAAACATTCTTTACCTGCTTCAGTAACGAATGAAACTAAATCAGTATTTAGAGACCTTTGTAAAGATACCTTGTTTAAGAAATATCTTCATGGGAAAACCCAAAATTTAAATGAATGTGTGAATTCTGTCATTTGGAACCGTTATCGAAAATTGTATTTGTTCAGCTTATAACCCTCGAGTTTGGTGTTTATGACGCTATTTTATTCTTCATTGATGGTGTAATTAGAAAACTGGATGTTTTGGAATTATTGGGCATCAAATCTAGTGGAAATAATGCAAAATCCTTGGTGCAAATAGATAAAAAGAGAATCTGCAACGTAAATATTGCTAATTTAAAATGCATAAAAGAAGCCAGACCGAAATGAAGCGGGACCAAGAGAAGAAAAGAAGATCAGTATGATTCAGATGATGCTCAGTATGGTGCAGGAAAATATTAGTGGTAAGTAATTCTCATGAGGGTTTTATTTTTGAAAATTTGGCTTCCCCATCCCTATTGGTGAGATTTGGTGAGATGTGTTGTGTGGGACATTCTGCGCTCCTTCGCCCGCCCCTTCCCGCTTAGCACGTGGTATCGGGTATAAATCGGGTAGAAATAAGTAAATATGATTTTTTTAAAAAAAATTAAGCATTTATTAAAACACTTTAATAAAACATGTCTGTTAAACAGTGTTCTTAACACGCACGTAATTAACAACACTTAATTTTAAACATGCCAATGGAGAGTAGTATTTGGACAGATGGACGTACCGATAGACACAGACCTCCAAAAGGCTCCAAGGCAACATTATTAACCGTTTTGAAGGGTCCCTAAAAATTGACCTTTTGTTGATACATTATATGCAGTAGTTCTCACTAAAACTTTATTTACTTCGCAGATGAGAGACAACATCGTTTGCACCTCCCTTTAGGTCGTATGATAATGTAGATTTTTCGATCACTTGATTTACTGTATAGGCTATGATCAGTATGAGAATTCTTGTCAGCTTCATTCCACACATTATTAACTTCTTGCCAGAAAGTGTGCTCCGAATTGTCGGCATTCTGCTTAACATTCGCATTGCAAGAGTTCTGTTACAGATTCATGTAGAACAGGATGACATCGGCTTCAAATGCGTTGCAGAATATCACAGTGATTCCCTAACTGACAAGAGGTGATTACGACTGCTACGGGAGGTAACTATCCGAATAAAATCTGACGCTAGTGTGGCACCCGTTTCATTTCGGGAAATCATGGGCTTGCACACTTGTGAAACATTCAGTTCAGTTAGGCCATAGAGACTGGTGGGCATTTTAATAATGTCTATGCTCGGAATCATTTGAATAAAACAAGAGGTTATCCGTTATAATAATGAGTAATTTCCAAGAATGATTGCTTACTTAAGTCGCGAGGTCCAAACGATACGTATCGAACGTGCGATTGTAAATAGATTATACGACTCTGGTGGCGGGTGTTATGATCAATTAATTGTGATCGTCATTTTTATCTGTTTTCCGTCGTTCCTATTAGTTGCTCTAAATTACACACCTCCGCGAATTATTTGTGAGTTGCTTGGTAAAGCCAGACTATTTCTGTCAATAGTGAGTGGGATGTCCAGTGTTCTTCACATTTCTTCACGGATTCTCACACATGGAAAAATCTAATTCCATGCTTGTACAGCATAGAAAATTGTTTGACTTTTTGTCGTAAATATGGAGTACAACCAGACAAGGAAAGGGACTGTGTAGACTGTGGTGGTGGGAAGTGTGTAAAACTTCGTTCGTAAGAGGAGTTTAGATGCTGAAATACCATTACAATTTCATTGCGGACAGCGGGGAAAACGAAAGAGTATCAGGAAGAATACGTGGTTCGACTCTCCCAAATTATCCACCCAGACCAGCGTAATTCTTCTATCTTGCTGGAATCGAGACACCTTGCAAGCAACAGCATCGGAAACTGACTTATCTGCTAATACTGTGTATGACTATTTCGGGTTTTGCAGAGAAGCGTGTTATATGGTAGTGACAAATGGCAGTGTACCAATTGATGGACCGAGTAAAGTTGTGGAACTGGACGTATCTCATTTAGCTAGAAGGAAGAACCAGAGAAGACGACCTTCAAAGAGTGAAATCGATCATATTCGGGTATTCAGTGGAATAGAAAGAGAGTCCCGGAAGTGTTTCGTTGTGAGAGTATTGTCCAGAGACAAGGCCATTTTAGTGTGTCCGATAAAGCACTTCATAGTGCCTGGTACTAAAGTAATTACAGATGGATTTCAGTCCTACAAGACTCTGAAAGCTAAAGGATTCGACCACGAGTTCGTCAACCACTCTGTAGAGTTCGTGTCTTCGGATGACCCCAGTGTGCACACGCAGAACATGGAGCGGCTATTTGTGAAGTCTTCCATTAAGAGAGAAGGGGGCAACTTCCAAGAATGATTGCCTGTCGAAGTCGCAGGGTCCAGACGATAAATATCGAATGTGCGATCCTAAAACGATTAATTATTTGTGATCGTCATTTTTATCTGTTTTCCGCCGTACCCTTAGTTGATCTAAGTCACATACTTCCGCGAATTAATGGCGAAAAGGGAATTGTTCCCGTAACGTATAAATCACATGGACTTTCACATAACAACACCGACGAAGAGTACGGTAAGTCATCTCCTTTGTAATTACAAATATTTTTGTAACAGTCTTCGTTTGTCATTGCTGTAGTGACTACCGTAAACATACTCATAACGCCCGCCACCAGAGTCGCGTGATCCATTTAGGTTCAAATGGGTCTGAACACTATGGGACTTAACATCTGAGTTAATCAGTCCCCTAGAAGTTAGGACTACTTAAACCTAACTAACCTAAGGATATTACACACATCCATGCCCAAGGCAGGATTCGGACCTGCGCCCGTAGCGGTCGCGCGGTTCCAGGCTGAAGCCCCTAGAACCGCTCTGCCACCACGGCCGGCGATCTATTTCTGATCGCATGTTCGATATTTATCGTTTGGACCCGCGACTACGATAGGCAATCATTCTTGGAAATTACCGAAAGGGCGTCCAGGACAAAGAGACGAACTGTACTTGCTCCAGTAACTCAGTTTCCACAACTTGCGTTTCCAGGGAAAAGTTGATTCTTGTGACACACTGCCTATTTGCTTGCGTGATATTGACAGAGATTACCCAGGCTATGGCAAGAAGGGAATTGTCCCTGTAGGGTACACATGGACTTTCACATGACGACAATACCGACTCTCTTCTTTTGTTGTTGCTGTAGTGACCATCTTAAACATACTCATAACGCCCGCCACCAGAGTCGCATGATCGACTTACAGTCAGTCACACGTTCCATTCGTATCGTTTGGACCCCGCGACTTCGGTAGGCAATCATTCTTGGAAATTGCCTAATAATGCAAATTACCTTAATTAAAAAGTTGACGTGAGATTTTCATTTCCCCTCCTCTCTTTTAATTGAGATTTATTGATGTTTTGTCGGACCCCTTCTTCCCCCGTTTTGACCTCACGTAATTAATGGACGTCGCGTTATGATATACAGGATGATCAAAAAGTCAGTATAAATTTGAAAACTGAATAAATCACGGAATAATGTAGATAGAGAGGTACAAATTGACACACGTGTTTGGAATGACACGAGTTTTTATTAGAACCAAAAAAATACAAAAGTTAAAAAACTGTCCAACAGATAGCGCTTCATCTGATCAGAATAGCAATAATTAGCATAACAATGTAAGACAAAGCAAAGACGATGTTCTTTACAGGAAATGCTCAATATGTCCACCATCATTCTTCAACAATAGCTATAGCGGAGGAATAATGTTGTAAAGCATGTCCGGAGTTATGGTGAGGCATTCGCGTCGGATGTTGTCTTTTCAGCATCCCAGAGATGTCGGTCGATCACGATACACTTGCGACTTCAGGTAACCCCAAAGCCAGTAATCGCACGAGGGGACGTGGGAGGCCAAGAGTGACGAAAGTGGCAGCTGAGCACACGATCATCACCAAACGACGCGCGCAAGAGATCTTTCACGCGTCTAGCAGTATGGGGTGGTTCTAATAAAACCCAATGTCATTCCAAGCATGTGTGTCAATTTTTACCTCTCTATCTACATTATTCCGTGGTTTATTACGTTTTCAAATTTCTACTGACTTTTTGATCACCCGGTACATTTTTTGCTATCTTGTCCATATTTACGCCTGTTCTGTCGCATGAAATCCTCATTGCGTTTTCTGCTACCGGTATCTTTGATTATTTTGTGAAACAGTAGTCCTATTTTTATAGTGCTATAAAAACTGACTAGTACTTGGCAGCCGGTGAGGGCGACAAGCTGCGTCGCCCTTAATGCGGCGCACCCACAGTTGCAGCGGAACACATGTTTTCGCTGGGATGCAAAATATGAGTGACCAGTCAGATACCTGGCAGCACGTGCGCTTCACTGTCATATGGAGGTAGGGCTGGTTAGAGAGCATTTTTCCGCACAAGCAACTAATTGTTTGGCGCCTCTTCTCCCCCTTTTTTCCCTTGTACACTTTCACCCGTGTGTGCTTTCGCTACTGTGATGCACGGTGAAGTTTGTCTTCATACACAGTAATTCCCTTTTACACTTTCGCTGCTGAACGTTGTCGCTACTGACTGCGATACGCGCTGAAATATAACTACATGAAAGCTATGACATTGTAGTTCATCAAAATATTTTCGGTGTAAGCAGTGAAAGCAATCTCTAAATTCAGATTGATTGTTGCTCAGCCAACATTTTCATAGTTGGCGATATAAGCAATCTGTAATTTTAATTAACCTTTGAACATAATAATTCGACAGTGAGAATTTGCTGCAAAATCTGACTACGAGAAAGTAGCTTGAAAGTGCGTATATGGTTTCCTGTCTGTTTAGACATCTGTAATGGCAAGAATACTGTCCGAATTCAACACTGTGAATCATTTAAATTTTAAGGTGATAAAATGGCCCTGGAAAAATTCAATGTCCCCTTTTTTTATTACTTAATTTTGGCTTACCTGTTGCCCACTGGAAACACCGTGACACCGCTCTTATCTGGAAAGCGCGTCGCATTTGTTGAGCTACAACTATTGAGATGCGCCTGGTGCAATGCGTTCTCTCACCCTTTATTTTTTTTAAAAAACAGAAAGCTACTTGGTTCACAACAAATCTAAATAAGTAAAAATGATAACTCACATTTTGGCATGGACTTTGGGTGCGGTCAGTGACTTGGGATAAACTATAAAATCAAATGTAATTAGTTTTCTGATTAGTAGAGTTCCACATTGAAAAAGTATCTCTTTCTTTGCTTCACAAACATTAATACATTCAAAAAATATATCGTTCTTTTCTTGAGTGACAAACGTAAGTAGTCTTTAATATCAAATGAGATCTTTCCAAAAACGCAACTCGTAAATATGACATGAAATATTCAAAAGTTATTCCTACCCCCCAAATTAGAAATGAAGATTATGTGTTGCTGTTTATCTTTCCCCATACTGAAGTCTCTGGATGTCTGAACCAAGAATGCATAGCTACAAGTTGGCGCGAAAAACGTGCAAAATCTGAAATCAGTTGCCTTAAATTAAATCCGTCTCTATTACTCATCAAAATAATATTAATAAAACATTCTTCTCAAAATGTTTCAATCCCCTTCCTCATCTCAAATAATCAGTATATCACCGTGTACACATAAGCTCTCTCGCATCTTGCCAAACAGAAATGGCCTAAGCAAGCCTCCGTCGCTCGCTTATAATTACAATTTGTGCAAATGCGCTTACGCGTTCATGATACCCAAGTACTAGGGAAATGCCAATACAATTATCTACATCCCCCTGTCAGCACTGTATACCAATTCTGCACTTTGGGCCCCATTCAGCTTGGCGCTCCAGGTGAAGGCTTGTGATACTTACCCTTTAAATCAGCTCTGAGTGGGAAGTAATTTTAAGCCCACTATTGTTGCAATAAACGCGCTGGGTAATATTATATGTCTGTGTCAAGCCATTTTCACAGCGGTAAGTACACCAAGCAAATTTAAACTAAAAATTATACGTCAAAGATCTTTGTTTCTGTCATTCATAAAACGTAAGCAAATTCGGCTTGTAAACTTGTTAGTCATTTCTGTTGCTGATAGTATTATTCTGTAGTAGACACGTGAAAAGGTGGCAGGTGGCCGCTAAGTACTGTTCGCTACTTGCCAGGACCTTTTGAAACACGTCGCTTTATCTGCAATCTGTTTCAAATTGATGCCATCTCAGCGATCTAACACGTTGCTTAGTGACGTGTTGTCGGCTTTACTATGTATGCGAATGACTTGGTTAATAACAGTATTTGTACTTATATTTAGATGGATTATTGAATATAAGACAATCACAAAAAAGTTTGATAAATGATTTAAATGCCAGTTTTCTTCTACTTACTGCATTGTAATACAGCAGCCTTAATTATTTAATGTTCCTTGCCGCAAATACGTACTGCATTACAAGACAACCGTTTCCGTAAAGCGGATTCGCTAGTCGATGTTACTTCCCTCTGAAAATTTATAACACAGCAGCTGATTGGTAGGAGCTACACACTGTCCTGAGTTGTCAGTGCTGGAAGGCAGGCAATAAAACATTCTCCCTCTCAAGAATCGAAAAACCGACGGATAAAAACTGATACTGTTATTTTAGTCCTGAATAATAGGTAATTTTTAGTACTTATTGCCATAACAGCATTTTTTACTAATAACTGTGTAAAAAAGCGGTATATCAGTTTACCATAGTAGCGGTGCTACAGTTTTTGGTTTTAAATACAACTTTATAAAAGCGAGTAATCTTTATTAGTAAAATTTCCATTGCTTCGAAATTAGGTTATTACGGAAAACGAGGAAAGTGTTAAGAGCTCTTTGGATAATAACGCCGTCAATCAGAAACGAACAAGAAACACTTGATTTGGAAATCTGTGTAGTACTGCGAAGGTAGTTGCCTACGGTACGTATTACCGTGTAGCGTGGCCTAGACCATGCTCGTGCCCACATCTGATGTATAGGCTAGTGTCTCGCTGCCGCCGGACATTGGTTGCATTATAGAATAGCAACAGCTCTTGTCTGGAACTATTTTACGAAGTGCGGTAGCAGTGAAGTACGATTCTCCATGTTGTTGTTGTCTTCAGTCCTGAGACTCTCCATGCTACTCTATCCTGTGCAAGCCTCTTCATCTCCCAGTACCTACGGCAACCTACATCCTTCTGAATCTGCTTAGTGTATTCGTCTCTTGGTCTCCCTCTAAGATTTTTACCCTCCACGCTGACCTCCAATACTAAATTGGTGATCCCTTGATGCCTCAGAACATGTCATACCAACCGGTCCCTTCTTCTAGTCAAGTGCCACAAACTTCTCTTCTCCCCAATCCTATTCAATACCTCCTCATTAGGTATGTGATCTACCCATCTAATCTTCAGTATTCTTCTGTAGCACCACATTTCGAAAGCTTCTATTCACTTCTTGTCCAAATTATTTATCGCCAATCTTTCACTTCCATACATGGCTACACTCCATACAAATACTTTCAGAAACGACTTCCTGGCACTTAAATTTATATTCGAAGTTAACAAATTTCTCTTCTTCAGAAACGCTTTCCTTGCCATTGCCAGTCTACATTTTATATCCTCTCTACTTCAATCATCATCAGTTATTTTGCTCCCCAAATAGTAAAACTCCTTTACTACTTTAAGTGTCTCATTTCCTAATCTAAATCCCTCAGCATCACCCGACTTAATTCGACTACATCCCATTATCCTCGTCTTTTGTTGATGTTCATCTTATATCCTTCTTTCAAGACAATGTCCATTCCGTTCAACTGCTCTTCCAAGTCCTTTGCTGTCTCGGACAGAATTACAATGTCATCGGCGAACCTCAAAGTTTTTATTTCTTCTCCATGGATTTTAATAACTCCTCCGAATTTTTCTTTTGTTTCCTTTACTGCTTACTCAATATACAGATTGAATAACATTGAGGAGAGGCAACAAACCGGTCTCACTCCCTTCCCAACCACTACTTCCCTTTCATGTCCCTCGACTCTTATAACTGCCATCTGGTTTCCGTACAAATTGTAAATAGCCTTTCGCTCCCTGTATTTTACCCCTGCCATCTTCAGAATTTGAAAGAGAGTATTCCAGTCAAATTCTCCATTTGGTTTAAAATATTAAAAACGGGAGGAGGCCCGACAAATTTGAGACACCGTATGAGGAGAAAACATCAACAATGTTCCTTTGAACGCCAGGTAAATTTGATTGATATGCCTATAATTTATTGACGTACTGTAAACTTGGGGAAAAAGTAATCCCTTAATTCGGTTGTTGCTTCAGTGCCAAAAACTGCTACCATCAAAAATTAACGATGCAAGAAAATCTTCGATTCGTGAGCTCTCACTGTCACTGTACGTGTGTCCTTCACTATCGCCATCTTTGAAGGAGACCCCGAGACCAATTTCTACTACATCCTCAACCCCATATCGATCAAGATATGCTAATTCTCCACCTCCATTAACGCATATCACTCTCATTGAAAACATGGGACGAACTACTAGCTATCGTTGCAAGTAATGTAATGTAAGTTACTTAGTCCGATCATAGTAACTGAAATTAGAGAAAGAAGTTAACTAAATCTTTCAAACGTAAAGTTCTTAAGAGAGTAACAGTAGGTAATGTGTAATATACACATAACTTATTTATACGGTAGGAAACGTGGACTTTACAAATGTAAGCAACTTTGAAATTAATGCACTTTTTTTTAAATTTCACCTAACAGTATTTAAATGATTTGTCCACCTCCGCTTCCGTTAAATACCTTGGCTTTATTAGTTTTTCTTCTATTAGTGCAGTCAATTCGTCGTAGGTGTACGAGTGCCAGCAAACGCTTAAATCCCCATTAACGGACAGCAATTATCAAAATAAGTTTAAACCTACGTTCCACCACCAATTTAAGCCATGCAATTTAACGTTCAGATCAAAATACACAGCTTCTTCCTGTGTTGGCATTATATGTCTCAGAAACTCATGTGAAATAATCACTAGACGTGATTAATGATAAGCAGTAGCTTTTATGTACATTTGCCTTTTTGTAATGGTTGCTTCAATATTCGTGGTCTATTTTTAACAGTGCCAGGATAGATCTTCACTAAAGCATAGACAAATCATCACTCTAGGAACAAGATAAGCTCCTGAAATAAAACGCTCTTGAGTCGTTACCTCGTTGAAGGTCCATACCTACGATACGATCAATAACAAGCCACGACTGTACCCCATAAGTGTGTTCCATACAACAAAATACCCACGACTCAATTCCCTCTCAGTGTGCTTACAGAACAACTAGATATACGACATGGAAGTATATGGATCCCAGTTTGCTCTAATTAAACAAAATTCACAGCCACTATCACCAAGTCTTGTTCCTCCAAGCTTGTGAAAATACTTTCCTACCGACAAATAATTGCAAGCCTGGCAAACTATTAGTCGCAACCGAAGATCTCCAGGCATAATATGGACGGTTAAGCAAATCCTAGCTTGTTAACCACGAAACTAGCAAACTAGATCCTGCATATATATATATATATATATATATATATATATATATATATATATATATATATATATATATTCGGTAGTCTCTTGTCCTTATGACTCTCCGCACACATTGGTTCGCTTCTAACAACTAGTGTTCACACGAATATTCCTTTATGACACAAACGGACATCACGTTCAGTTAGAATGGTACTACCTATCCATTATGTATAATAAGCATGGGAACCACTAAATTTTAACAAGTGTTTAGCGACACTATTCCTTTCAACAATTTAAAGATCATTGGTGAAGGCCGTCGGCTGCACTCTCAGCGGCCGCCCATGATGGTAGGCTGTAACCTCACCGGATTGCAGGGGGTTGAAACGTTGTAGCACACAGCGGCGACTCATGGACTTACGCTTACTGCGTTCCAACATTATGAAGTCTACAACATAGTTACAAAACAAATAGCAGACAATTTTTACACACATTCATTATAACATTTATCTGAATATTAACGTCTTACTAGAGGCCGATTTCAATAAGAAAAGACGACAACAAATGTGTGTTTTCAAAAATGAAACGGCGCAAAAGGATGGGAGTAGGCAAAGATGAAAAGAGAGAGAGAGAGGGAGAAGAATGTGGTGAAATGGAGTGGGAAGGAACATATGATCAGAGATGGGGTGGAAGAATCGGACAAAGAGAGGGGCAGGAGGAGATAAAGAGACAGAGAGAGGGGGCGGGAGGAGATAGACAGATAGAGGGGGAGGATGACGTGGACAGACAGAGGGAGGAAGAGATAGACTCAGAGAGGGTCAGCTGGCGAAGCTCTACACATACGAGGGGTGTTTGAAAAGTCCGTCTAAAGTCCGAGAGGTGTCACCACCGGCGTGTATCAAGGTCATGTTTAGTTAGTAGCATTTTTGGAAACAACGCACACCACGTTTCAGCCATATTGGTCTATTTCTTTGTGTTTGGCATTTGTGTGAATCAAGGAAGTCGAGTGATTGTCAAAAAAATGTACAAAGAAGAATTTCGTGTGGTGATTAAACATTACTTTATGAAAGGCAGAACGCCTCAGGAGACTAAAGAGAAGCTTCATAAAACTTATGGTGACTCTGCACCTTCGATTAGAACAGTTTATAAGTGGTTTCAAAATCTTTGGAGTGGCCATATGGGCGTTCCGGACGCCCTGTGGAGGTTAAGACTCCAGAAATCATTGATAAAATCTATGATATGGTGATGGATGACAGAAGAGTTAAGGTGCGTGAGATTGCTAGTGTTGTGAGCATCTCGCATGAATGGGTACATAATATTTTGCATAAACATTTGGACATGATAA
Organism: Schistocerca gregaria; assembly: GCF_023897955.1. Lineage (NCBI taxonomy): Eukaryota > Metazoa > Arthropoda > Insecta > Orthoptera > Acrididae > Schistocerca > Schistocerca gregaria. The sequence continues at coordinate 692,133,166 of NC_064922.1, read as the reverse complement.
ATCTGTCCGCAAGATGGGTTCCGTGATTGCTCAGGCTTGACCAAAAACAGAATTGTGTGAAGTGTTGCAAGGATGGTTTGCAGCTGTTCAGGAAGAATCAACAAGACTTTAAGCATAGTTTTGTCACTGTGGATGATACATTACTATACTCCTGAGAGACCAAAGAACAAGCTAAACAATGGGTTACCAAGGGAGGATCTGCACCAAAAAAGGCGAAGACCATTGCTTCGGCCAGAAATGTTATGGCGACTGTCTTTTGGGATTCACAAGGGATAATCCTCATCGACTATCTGGAAAAGGTTAAAACTATTACAGGTGCATATCATCCATTGTTGCTGGACCGTCTGAAAACCGAGCTGCAAGAAAAACGCCGGCGATTGGACTGCAAAAAAGTCCTTTTCCATCACGACAATGCACCAGCACACACCTCAGCAGTTGTGGTCGCAGAATTAATGGAAACAGGATTTCAACTCGTTTCACATCCCCCCTATTCTCCAGACTTGGCTCCCTCAGACTACAATTTGTTCCATAATTTGAAGAAATGGCTGGCGGGACGAAGATTTTATTCAAACAAGGAGGTGATTGCAGCAACTGATAGCTATTTTGCAGACTTGGACAAGTCCTATTATTCGGAAGGGGTCAACAAATTAGAACAGCGTTGGACGAAATGTATAAGCCTAAAAGGAGACTATGTCGAAAAATAAAAAAGGTTTACCCCAAACACATAAGTAGTTTTTATTTTTGCACAGACTTTTTAAACTCCTCTCATATACAAAAAGCTCAGTGTACGCATGTGTATGAATTCTTCTAGGCTCCTAGATGGCAGTAGACCAAATCAGACCACAAACTGCTCCAAGAGGATCAGCTTGGTGGCAGGTGTTATAAACAGGGTTAGGATTTTTAGGTGCAGATTCCAGATGAAAAAGGATAAGGTGCACAGATAAGGTAATAAAAGGGACAAAAGATGCTGGTTTATTCAACTACTTCAATGATTTTTCTTTCCCTTATTCTATTTTATTGAGTACACGAAATTATCATTCACCAAAAGAAAGAAAAAAATGAAGCTTCTGTGCTTCTTGACATGAAGCACCTCTTTAAAAGTAAGTCTGTTTCTGATAGGAGATAGAATATTTTTGTTGATGCTAAAGCTTCTATCGATATCCACAGAAACCTGTGGGGCAAACCTTGTATTCACTTGGAATGGCAACTCTACAGATGTGGCTAATTCCTGAATGTCTTCATTCTTCTGACGACTACACTCAAGTTTGTCTTTGGCAAAGCCATCTAACTGCTCCCTCACGGAAATAAAATTATCCCATTATTTCTCCTTTTCCAGACCTTGTTCATCTAATTGTTTAATAGCTGCAGTCATATACTTGTAACTAGGAATACGATATAGTTCTCTGATCGAATTATGTATTTTCACCAGTAACAGAAGTGGTTGTGCTTTGGGAATTACACCTGCATCGGCTGGATCCAAGGAAAGCACAAACTCTCTAATTTTGTCAAAATTCTCACACAACATAGTAGCACACGTAATCCAAGATCCCCAAGGAGTAATGACAGGGAAATTTGGAAGAGCTGGACAAATGATTTCCCTGTAGGCAACAACATGCCTCAGAGCTTTCAGTAGAATCTTCTTCAGCACAGAGATGAACTGATCTGATATGTTGTATTCATGAAGGGCATGAACCAAGCATGTTGAATGCTTCAACATAGGAAATAAAGATTCCAATTTGTTGACAGCTGAAACCATGTATGGAGCCTAGTCCGTAACAATTAGAAGAAGTTTTCCAATCTTGATACCAGTAGCCCAGAGTTTTTGGCAGAAGTCCACAATTGATTGCCTTACTGCACTGGTATTGACTTCTTGCTTAACTTTCTCCTCTGCTAAGGGAAAAACTAAACTAATCAAAATGTTTCGTTCCATTGATTTATGGTTTGATTCACAGTGATTCCCACAGAGCAATCAGACACTTTCTCTTTGATGGTTTATTGGTAAACAGGCTCCATGTAATTTTTTTCTTAAAGCTCTCATCCGGCATTGTCATCCTCGTGTATTTTTCAAGAAATCCCTTGAAGTCTGGATGGTTCACTTAATTGAGTGGAATACCTGCTTGTGGAAGAGCTTTACACAAACCAGTGTTTAATTCCATCATATTTTATTGTTTTGAAGAACTCAGTTGAAACAGATTTCTTAATAGAGGTTACCGCGATTTGTTTGCTAAAAGAGTCGCTTTCATTTGATGGTTAGAGCTAGAAATCTATTGTTTGATGCGATCTCACGCGTTTTTCATCCAACAAGTTCCAGACTCGCAAATAGTACATCGCATAACAGAACCATTAATAAATCGGGCAATGGACACCTCTGGCATGTTAATACCTAGTTGTACATTTGTTTAGTATTGTAAAAAGCGCTAACATCAGTTCACTTGCTAACTCAACGCGACTGTCACGCAACACTCTTGTGTCCACTCGCTCACTTGCTGTCCATACTCTCTTTTATAACACTGCGACAATTACCAGAAGCTTCTCATTAATGCTGGCACTACAGTCTCAGTGATTTCTAGTAGCTTCAAGCAGAACTCAGCCTCAATTCTCGTAACTATGTGTGGACCAATCTCTGACTCCATGCGAACACATGACGTCTCCCATAGTAACAAACTCACATTTGCAAACAGCAGGTTACTGATTCTAGTGGGATAGGATCACTCATTGTCATCTGTGTTACTGAGGGCTACTTTATAGTCATAAAGTAAGAGAAAGGGGCATTTGCTGAAAGAGGTAGGCTTAAGTATTCATGTGTATACAGCAAGCTGAGGAGACGTTACTGCAAGTTAAATATTTTATATTGACTATAAATCTTATAGAATAAATTGGAATGAAACTTCAAAGAAAAAAGGAGCAAGAAAATGATAATGGGCATGCTTGGGGGAAGAACAGATAAATGTCCGAAAAAAGGGCAAAAGGTGTGTGTGACAACAATGCCTCTCTCAGCAACTAGAAACAAAATTTTACACTATGATATCTTTCCAAACAGCTTTACTCCACCCCAAGAAAAAAGATGTACACCTAAAAATCCTAACGCTGGTTATAACACTCCAGCCCTAGCATTTACTGTGATTCAGACTTACGTTTTCTATAAACCCCTGCCTTATAGGCTGCCCTGTATGACAGGTAAGTTATGCGGGAACAGTATCGACTTGCCCTATCGACCTGCTTTCCAGGGCAACCTATCACATTAGGGGCTAAAAACGGTTTTCAAGCCCCTGAGGTGTAGGCTGACCAGCACAAAATGCATGTTGTGATGGAGTAGCAGCAGCCTGCTTTGCATAGTTCCCTACAACTCACGGAAAAAAAAGTGTTCCCAATATCTTTGGCATACAGGCTGTGCTGTATGAGAAACATGTTGTGGGAATAGTACCAGCTGGTTTCATTGACGTCTTTTTGCAGGGGCTATATGTGTGGATGGGCACACAAGGGGGAGGCTGAAATGAATAGAGGAGGAGATTTTGAGAGAGGGGTGCAGGAGAGGGTGCATAGGGAGAGAGGATGCAGGAGGGGTGGGTAGGGAGAGAGGGGCAGGAGGAGATCTAAAGACAGAGAGGAAGGGGGAGGAGGAGACGGACAGAGAGGGAGGGTAGAAAATGAGATGGACAGAAAAAGAGGAGAGCAGGCAGACAAATAAGACAGATGGACAAGTAGGGAGGTGAGACGGTGATGGGCAGAGATAGAGGAGAGGAGCCAATGGACCAAGAGATGTGAGCATTATAAGCTGAAATACTAAACACCTTTTTCCGAAGCTGTTTCACAGAGGAAGTCCGCACTGCAGTTCCTTCTCGAAATCCTCGCACAAACGAAAAAATATCTGACATCGAAATAAGGGTCCAAGGAATAGAAAAGCAACATCACTCCACAGAGAAACTCCACTGGACCTGACAGGATGCGAATTCGATTCTACACAGAGTACGTGAAAGAACTTGCCCCCCTTCTAACAGCCATGTACCGCAAGTCTCTAGAAGAACAGAAGGTTCCAAATGATTGGAAAAGAGAACAGGTAGTCCCAGTTTTCAAGAAGGGTCGTCAAGCAGATGCATAATTCTATAGGCCTATATCTCTGAGATCGATCTGTTGTAGAATTTTAAAACATGCTTTTTGCTCGCGTATCATGTCATTTCTGGAAACCCAGAATCTACTCTGTAGGAATCAACATGAATTCGGGAAACAGCGATCGTGTGAGACCCAATTCGCTTTATTTGTTCATGAGACCCAGAAAATATTAGATACAGGCTCCCAGGTAGATACCATTTTCCTTGACTTCCGGAAGGCGTTTGATACAGTTCTGCACTGTCGCCTGATGAAGAGCCTATGGAATTTTAGACCAGATGTGTGGCTGGATTGAAGAGTTTTTAGCAAACAGAACACAGCATGTTGTTCTCAATGGAGAGACGTTAAAGTAACCTCTGGCGTACCAAAGGGGAGTGTTATGGGACCATTGCTTTTCACAATATATATCAAGGACCTAGCAGATAGTGTCGGAAGTTCCTTGCAGCTTTTTGCGGATGATGCTGTAGTATACAGAGAAGTTGCAGCATTAGAAAATTGCAGCGAAATGCAGGAAGATCTGCAGAAGATAGGCACTTGGTGCAGGGAGTGGCAACTGACCCTTAACATTGACAAATGTAATGTATTGCGAATACATAGAAAGAAGGATCCTTTATTGTATGATTATATGATAGTGAAACAAACACTGGTAGCACTTACTTCTATCAAATATCTGAGAGTATGTGTACGGAATGATTTGAAGTGGAATGATCATATAAAATTAACTGTTGGTAAGGCGGGTGCCAGGTTGAAGTTCATTGGGAGAGTCCTTAGAAAATGTAGTCCATCAACAAAGGAGGTGGCTTACAAAGCACTCGTTTGGCCTATACTTGAGTATTGCTCATCAGTGTGGGATCCGTATCAGGTCGAGTTGACGGACGAGATAGAGAAGATCCAAAGAAGAGCAGCGCGTTTCGTCACAGGGTTATTTGGTAAGCGTGATAGCGTTACGGAGAGCAAACTCACATGGCAGACTCTTCAAGAGAGGTGCTCTGCATCGCGGTGTAGCTTGCTGTCCAGGTTTTGAGAGGATGCGTTTCTGGATGAGTTATCGAATATATTGCTTCCCCATACTTATACCTCCTGAGGAGATCACGAATGTAAAATTAGAGATATCTGACCGCGCACAGAGGCTTTCCAGCAGTCGTTCTTCCCGCGAGCCATACGCGATTGTAACAGGAGAGGGAGGTAATGACAGTGGCACGTAAAGTGCCTCCGCCACACCCCGTTGGGTGGGTTGTGGAATATAAATGTAGATGTAGATGTACATACATGTATGCAGCAAGTGTGTATGTATGTTTGGGTTCTCTTTCTAAGCCCCTGGTCGATCTCAGTGTAATTTGGTAAACAAACAGGACAATTTACAAGTATCAGCACAGTGGGAATTAGAACCTCCTAGCTCCCAGAGGAGCTGAAATACGGGTAAAAACCGGATTTTCGGCCCCTGACATGTAAGCTGCCCTGCACAACAGGCATGTTATGTGGGAGTAGTATAGGCCTGTTTCATTGCCTTGATTTACATGACAGCCAATATGTCATGAGCAAATATAATATTCAAGCCTCTGATGTGTAGACTGCCCCACATGACAAGTGTGGTGGTGTCCTAAATGTGAATGTTCTTTGTATACCTATTCATTGGAATTTCCTACATGCTGCTCAGATAATTATTTATTTGAATGGTAGTTTTCTGGAAATTATAGTAAAGCAATGTACTAAACACTGATGTAAACAAATGATATAAAATGTTTTAATGCAATAAGTATTTTTTAATTTATTGTATAGCTCTCTGATGTACTGAAAAAATATATAGAATGTAGAGCATAACATATAAGATTCAAAATGTTATAAACAAACATCTAGAACTTTTATGTAATGTATCGGTTTTGGAGTCGCCAGCCAAAAGTCTTCTGGTCTATCATTGTATGATATTTTGAGGCATCCTTCTGTGATGTATCTGATGGTCTGCTGTTCTCTGGAACAACAAAGTGGGGCTGGTTACTTATTTCCCTTTGTGTTAAACATATGCACATATGCTGTGCTGGGTTATAAGTCTGTTTAGTGTTGACCATATTCTGTGTGATAACTCAAACCTTGGTGGTTCTTGGGTGATGTACAGCATGTTACTCTTTTGTTGTCTAGGAGAAGGAGGAGGAGATTAGTGTTTAACGTCCCGTCGACAACGAGGTCATTAGAGACGGAGCGAAAGCTCGGATTATGGAAGGATGTGGAAGGAAATCGGCTGTGCCCTTTCAAAGGAACCATCCCGGCATTTGTCTGAAACGATTTAGGGAAATCACGGAAAACCTAAATCAGGATGGCCGGAGACGTGATTGAACCGTCTTCCTCCCGAATGTGAGTCCAGTGTGCTAAACACTGTGCCACCTCCCTCGGTTTTTGTTGTCTAGTCTGTTCTTGAGTCCACACATTAATAACATTGAACTCTTCCTCCACAGTGACCCTCGTCATTATTGTTGGTAGTCGTCAAGAGCAGAGTATGGTATGGTTGATTTTTATTGTCCATGACCTTTTTTATACTTATTCATGTGAGTATTTATGTGTCGTAGTTGAGTGAGTGGAATGTGCTTGGTACTGGCAGTATTGATTTAATGACACCAGCAATAATTCTCATGGTGATTAGTTGGACATCTTACTTTTGTGTATATGGCCTGTGTATCCAAAGAGGCGACTAGGAAGACAAGACTCACAGCAGATGAACAGAGGGTGGATACTCATACTCCCTTTTGGTACAAACTGAAATTCCATTTCGAATTACTACATTCATGAAGTTTTTGGAGTACCTCCTTGCCTACTGCTTTTTTGAATATATTTTTATTGAAACAAACTGAATGTACGAGAATTGACAACCTTTTATTATTATAATAGAATAAAAAACCCGCTTCAGTTACCAGTAATTTCTTATTTATTGTATGACTTATTTCAAAGAGTAAAGCTTCATCTTCATGTGCCACCAAATAATCAAGGGAATATCTACCAATCAATTATGGAAACATCTACCAATCAAGCATGTAAACATACCGTATTTTATGGCCTATAAGACGGACTTTGTTCTTTGAAAAATTTCCTCTAAAATCTGGGTGCGTCTTGTACTCGAAATTAATATAAAAATGTCCAGTGTTTGATTTAAAATTCTCGCCAGTCTTGTACTTCACAATTGCAACCTCCTGATGTCTCGATAAATAAACAAATTAAAGTACATATGAGAGAGAAATGGAACAAATAAATAGTTGATAAAAAACAACATGATTTCACGCCGAATTAAGCTTTAAAGCGACCTACAACCAAATAAGTGTGTCAGTGGATAAAACAGTCATGATCTAGTGTGAGAGAAGACATTATTGTTACATCTTTCAAGAAGGTAGGTATAAGTAACACTTGTGACGATAAGTAACACTTGCGATGGTAGGAGAACAATGAAGATGACGACAAAGAAGAAGAAGAAGAAAAGTTCAGATGACGATTTTCAGGGGTTTTAAAGGTCAGTTCGGTTTTATAAACCTATAATTTTTGTCTGGCTTTGGAATCTAATAATAAAAATAGTAAAAATGTAATTTTTTAAAATGCTTAAAATGAAGTTGCTTCTTATAGTCTGTAGGTTTTATATTCCTTAAAATAGGTAGACGTGTGGCAGGCCGGCCAATCAGTCGTGGGGGATTGCACCCATGTCAAGCAAATGCATGGGAAAGTAGGATCATGAATCACAGCGCCCATGTAGAACTGCTGATATGGGCGCCCCTGTAGAGTTGACTGATGACTGACCCAACTGTCACACAGTTACTTTCCGTGATCATTTGGTAGCACCTGAATATAAAGCTTTAGGCTCTGAAACTGGTCGCGCAATAAATAAGAAATTACTGGCAACTGAAAGGGATTTTTTTACTCTGTTATATATTTTCCTCAGTAGCGGATGTCCGCGGGATCAAATATTTTGCCTTCTTTTATAAGTGCTAAACTTTTTGATGGGTGCACCTTTAAAAATACTTTTTAACCTTTTCATGTATTCTTTTGTTATCTTATTCTTGTATAACAAACGCCCATCTCTCTTTATGTTCCTTTCATCTTAATTGCAAATATCTGATAATGACAGTACCGATACATTGTAATAAATAAGGAAATTTTAATAATCGACGTAGATGGTTCTATTCACAATATATTCACAATGATGGCGGAGGAGATTCATTCCCGTTCTTAATAAGTACAAGATGGGACTGCAGTATGCAACCAGAATAAGACAATCAGATTGCTATGAAATACCTAGTAGCCAAAGGCAACAGGTTGGTACAATAGCAATATAGCTGTGAGCTAGACATGGAAGTTTAACAGCCGTTAAGGTTCGTTTCCACTAGCAAGTAGCTTCTGCAAGTAACTTTTCAGATACTTGCTGAAGTGTTTACATTAGAACAAAAACTTGAGCAAGTTTATTTCTTCAAGTCGCTTGACAGGTTAATTTCAGGAACTTACTACAAGTTATTGCGGAAGTGTTTCCCCTAAAATAACGACGTGAGACAGGCAAGCGGAAGTTTACAATGTTGTGCTCAAAAACCAGAACAGTTGACACTAGTGTTGCATTGTTATTATGAGAGAAAAATTGTGGAGAAAAATAAAAACAGTTAAGGAAAAAAGAAGTGTTTTTTGATGAAATGGGTACATGCTTGTTTTTCGAGAAATACTATTGAATGAGCTGGTATCAGAGGACTTCGTTCAGATGAATAAACTTTCTCAGACAGTCATATGCTAGTTTTGAACGTCTCTTGTCAGTTATAACATCAAGTGTTGAAAGACAGAACACAAAAATGCAGCAGGCTATATGACCAAGAGATCGTCTTTTACTTACTCTTCGAATTTTAGCTGCAGGTAAGAGAAGCTCACTCACTTAAACATCACATAATAGAAATATTTATCGTACGTAACTTTAGGATGTGGCAGCGAATCAGGCGATTTTAAAAATGTTATCAAGACTGAATGACTAGCTTTATTTACTTGAAACACACAAGACCACACAGTAACGATAAAAGCATTTAATTTCAAACTAAAAAAAAGTTTTTATTTTCCAAAAACTGCGTCTTTTATACGCCCACCATATCTTAATAAGCACTCGACACGTCTTCTGCTGTTATCGCCATGGGAATTTCTTCCTGAATTCGAAATGTCAGCTCCTGAATTCTTTGTCTTCCTTCTTTCTTTTGCTGGTGCCTTGTCCCGCAGTGTTGCAGGGTCAGCATGGTTAGGACGGATTTGGCAAGGTTAATTTTGATGGGTGGCTGAGTGCCCTTCCTGCCACCACCCCGTACCCCCTGGGATGAAATTAGTGTACCCCAGCTGTGTGCATCTAGTGTAATCCATGAAATATAGTGAACGAGTTCAGATGTCTAAGAGTAGTGTAACTGAGGCGGAACGTGGAGACCAGCACAGTATTCACCTGACGAGATGTGGAACACCGTCTAAAAACCACATCCAGGCTGGCCGGCACACTGGCCGACGTCGTTAATCCACCAGGTGGATTCGATCCGGAGCCAGTGCGCCTTCCTGAGTCCAGGAAGCAGGGAATTACCACTTTCGGCTAACCTGGCGGGTCTCCTGAATTCTGTGTGGTGCTTGTGAATTCATATAGGCCCACAGAAAAAGATCACGTGCAGAAAGGTCATGGAATCTGGCCAGCCATCCGGTATCCCCATTTATGGAGATAACATGATTGAAAAACACGTTCCTCACAGTTGCCATGCAATTTCGCTTGTTGTGACTAGTAGCTCCATCTTGTTGAAAGAGCATACGTTTGTTTACAGGCACACAAGCAATTGCAGGAGCCTACATGGCCTCAATTGCACTGTGAAAAACAGTGTCGATATTTCTCTCATTCATTCACTTTCGTTTGACAGGGGTCTTGTGTCTTCTGTATCAGTGACTATTATACAGAAGAGAATTTTCCTCTCATTTATTCTCTTGCCTAGCTTTTTATGATACCTAAAATAAATATCATAACTTAATACAGGTATGTACCTTCAACAGGATAAGTTTCAGATATAGTTTTGCTTTCTGTAAATTTAGGTAACTTTAACAGAAGAGCAATCGATAATTTCTGTGGCAATAGATGAGATTTTCCAAACTGTATTGGTACTATGGATGGAAAAAATGTAGTATTAAGGTTCCCAAGAAGGTCATCAGTCTGTGCTTTATAATCATAAAGGTACAAATATCGTTGTGCTGTCAACACTGATTGGACCTGACTACAAAGTTGTATATTTCGGTGTAGGCACTAATTGCAGAACATCTGGTGATGGATTTATAACGATGTCATTCTTCAAATTTTCCCAGCGTTAAGAGTATTCCATGCAGTTTTGGGACTGCAGCCGGATAATGTCGACTTACTGCCACGATATTTCGGCTGACCAGCCGTAATTTTTCCCGAGGACATGCAGCTTTACTGTATGATTAAATGATGATGGCATCCTCTTGGGTAAAATATTCCGGAGGTAAAATAGTCCCCCATTCGGATCTCCGGGCGGGGACTACTCAGGAGGATGTCGTTATCAGGAGAAAGAAAACTGGCGTTCTACGGATCGGAGCGTGGAATGTCAGATCCCTTAATCGGGCAGGTAGGTTAGAAAATTTAAAAAGGGAAATGGATAGGTTAAAGTTAGATATAGTGGGAATTAGTGAAGTTCGGTGGCAGGAGGAACAAGACTTCTGGTCAGGTGATTACAGGGTTATAAACACAAAATCAAATAGGGGTAATGCAGGAGTAGGTTTAATAATGAATAGGAAAATAGGAATGCGGGTAAGCTACTACAAACAGCATAGTGAACGCATTATTGTGGCCAAGATAGATACGAAGCCCACACCTACTACAGTAGTACAAGTTTATATGCCAACTAGCTCTGCAGATGACGAAGAAATTGAAGAAATGTACGATGAAATAAAAGAAATTATTCAGATAGTGAAGGGAGACGAAAATTTAATAGTAATGGGTGACTGGAATTCGAGTGTAGGAAAAGGGAGAGAAGGAAACATAGTAGGTGAATATGGATTGGGGCTAAGAAATGAAAGAGGAAGCCGCCTAGTAGAATTTTGTACAGAGCACAACTTAGTCATAGGTAACACTTGGTTTAAGAATCATGAAAGAAGGTTGTATACGTGGAAGAACCCTGGAGATACTAAAAGGTATCAGATAGATTATATAATGGTAAGACAGAGATTTAGGAACCAGGTTTTGGGTTGTAAGACATTTCCAGGGGCAGATGTGGACTCTGACCACAATCTATTGGTTATGACCTGTAGATTAAAACTGAAGAAACTGCAAAAATGTGGGAAATTAAGGAGATGGGACCTGGATAAACTGAAAGAACCAGAGGTTGTACAGAGTTTCAGGGAGAGCATAAGGGAACAATTGACAGGAATAGGGGAAAGAAATACAGTAGAAGAAGAATGGGTAGCTCTGAGGGATGAAGTAGTGAAGGCAGCAGAGGATAAAGTAGGTACAAAGACGAGGGCTGCTAGAAATCCTTGGGTAACAGAAGAAATATTGAATTTAATTGATGAAAGGAGAAAATATAAAAATGCAGTAAATGAAGCAGGCAAAAAGGAATACAAACGTCTCAAAAATGAGATCGAGAGGAAGTGCAAAATGGCTAAACAGGGATGGCTAGAGGATAAATGTAAGGATGTAGAGGCTTATCTCACTAGGGGTAAGATAGATACTGCCTACAGGAAAATTAAAGAGACCTTTGGAGAGAAGAGAACCACGTGTATGAATATCAAGAGCTCAGATGGCAACCCAGTTCTAAGCAAAGAAGGGAAGGCAGAAAGGTGGAAGGAGTATATAGAAGGTTTATACAAGGGTGATGTACTTGAGGACAATATTATGGAAATGGAAGAGGATGTAGATGAAGACGAAATGGGTGATACGATATTGCGTGAAGAGTTTGACAGAGCACTGAAAGATCTGAGTCGGAACAAGGCCCCCGGAGTAGACAACATTCCATTAGAACTACTGACGGCCTTGGGAGAGCCAGTCATGACAAAACTCTACCAGCTGGTGAGCAAGATGTATGAGACAGGCCAAATACCCTCAGACTTCAAGAAGAATATAATAATTCCAATCCCAAAGAAAGCAGGTGCTGACAGATGTGAAAATTACCGAACTATCAGTTTAATAAGTCACAGCTGCAAAATACTAACGCGAATTCTTTACAGACGAATGGAAAAACTGGTAGATGCGGACCTCGGGGAGGATCAGTTTGGATTCCGTCGAAATGTTGGAACACGTGAGGCAATACTGACCTTACGACTTATCTTAGAAGAAAGATTAAGAAAAGGCAAACCTACGTTTCTAGCATTTGTAGACTTAGAGAAAGCTTTTGACAATGTTGACTGGAATACTCTTTTTCAAATTCTAAAGGTGGCAGGGGTAAAATACAGGGAGCGAAAGGCTATTTACAATTTGTACAGAAACCAGATGGCAGTCATAAGAGTCGAGGGGCATGAAAGGGAAGCAGTGGTTGGGAAAGGAGTGAGACAGGGTTGTAGCCTCTCCCCGATGTTATTCAATCTGTATATTGAGCAAGCAGTAAAGGAAACAAAAGAAAAATTTGGAGTAGGTATTAAAATTCATGGAGACGAAGTAAAAACTTTGAGGTTCGCCGATGACATTGTAATTCTGTCAGAGACTGCAAAGGACTTGGAAGAGCAGTTGAACGGAATGGACAGTGTCTTGAAAGGAGGATATAAGATGAACATCAACAAAAGCAAAACGAGGATAATGGAATGTAGTCCAATTAAATCGGGTGATGCTGAGGGAATTAGATTAGGAAATGAGACACTTAAAGTAGTAAAGGAGTTTTGCTATTTAGGAAGTAAAATAACTGATGATGGTCGAAGTAGAGAGGATATAAAATGTAGACTGGCAATGGCAAGGAAAGCGTTTCTGAAGAAGAGAAATTTGTTAACATCGAATATAGATTTAAGTGTCAGGAAGTCATTTCTGAAAATATTTGTTTGGAGTGTAGCCATGTATGGAAGTGAAACATGGACGATAACTAGTTTGGACAAGAAGAGAATAGAAGCTTTCGAAATGTGGTGCTACAGAAGAATACTGAAGATAAGGTGGATAGATCACGTAACTAATGAGGAGGTATTGAATAAGATTGGGGAGAAGAGAAGTTTGTGGCACAACTTGACTAGAAGAAGGGATCGGTTGGTAGGACATGTTTTGAGGCATCAAGGGATCACAAATTTAGCATTGGAGGGCAGTGTGGAGGGTAAAAATCGTAGAGGGAGACCGAGAGATGGGTACACTAAGCAGATTCAGAAGGATGTAGGTTGCAGTAGGTACTGGGAGATGAAGAAGCTTGCACAGGATAGAGTAGCATGGAGAGCTGCATCAAACCAGTCTCAGGACTGAAGACCACAACAACAACAAGTATTCAACCATCTTCAGATGAGTGTTTAACACTGGAGGTTGCCTTTTTTTTAAAAAAAAAAAAGGTGGGGGAGGGTTTGTGCCCTCTACGTCAGCACCGGCATGGTAGCCAACACAAAAGGTCCAGTGCCATCACTGCATATTGGATAGTCTTCACTAAGTGAGGTCTTCGCGGGATGTGGGTACTGTGATGTTTGCGTACGTCTGGTTGCGATTGATCATTAAAGCACGCTCATATGGAGATAGTTTGGATCGAAGCTGAACAAAGGGTAGTGGCTTGAAGGGCAGAGGGGAAAAAAGTGCCAAGGCAAGTGGCATAAAGGGCAGAGGAAAAAAAGTGCCAAGGCAACAACAAAGGGGAAAAAAAACCTCTGCGATAGTTGTGGGGGGGGGGGGGGGTAGTAAGAGCAGTAGAGGACTGCCAGGAATCTGCGACAGATGATTCAAGGGTTAGGTAAGTTAGTGATGGGTATCATGCAGGAGGATGCCTGTGATGTGAGGCATTGTTACTCCGTGGCTGCAGCTGGGTACCGGCGCTGACTTTTCCGCTAGCTGCAGCATACCTGTAACAGTTGGATTCATTATTGGTTAGTGTCCGATATGTCATATACCGTGTTTACCGTTTAGGGTAGTGTTGGCGGCGTAATTGTGCGTTAGTGTGCTAACTTGTCGGCTTCCCTGGTGTTACCTGTTGGACGGCTGTGATAGCAGCTGGCATATCCAGTCAATATTGCTGGTATTCAGGAGCTTGCCGATGTTGTTGCTTGTGAGTGTGTGTCAGCTCGCCGTCGGTGGTTATGCCCTAGTTGGCAGTGTCTTCGGTCACTAATGCTTCCACCTATGGTTGTGATCATTGTCCCCCAGAGTAAAGATGAAAGCAGTGTTCGAGTGTCTCGAGTTCCTGTATAGTCGTGTGGCGAGCTTTTTGAATACTTCCTTGAGGGTTTCGAGGCGGTATTCATCGTGAAGATCCGCGGTGCGAGTGTAGTGTGGAGCGTTGCTAATGATACGTAGCACTTTGTTCTGTATGATCTGCAGGAACCGCAGGCGTGTAGAAGCTGCATATACCCACACAGGAGCTGTGTACATCATCAGAAGTCTGATCAGTGTCTTGTATATGGACCTCGATGTCCTCCTATTTAGTGAGCTATCCTTGTAGAGCATTGGGTAGAATTGTTTGAGTTTCACGAGCGCTCTGTTGGCAATATATTCTGTTTGTGAAACTTCCAAGCAGATTAAAACTGTGTGCCAGACAAAGACTCGAACTCGGGACCTTTTCCTTTCGCGGGCAAGTGCTCTACCAATTGACCTACCTAAGCACGACTCAAGCCCCGTCCTCTCAGCTTTACTTCCGTCTCCATGTTTCGCAGGAGAGCTTCTGTGAAGTTTGGAAGGTAGGAGACGAGGTGCTGGCGGAAGTAAAGCTGTGAGGACGGGGCGTGAGTCGTGCTTGGGTAGCTCAGTTGGTAGAGCACTCACCAGCGAAAGGCAAAGGTCCAGAGTTCGAGTCTCGGTCCGGCACACAGTTTTAATCTGCCAGGAAGTTTCATATCAGCGCACTCTCCGCTGCAGAATGAAAATTTCATTCTGGTGTTCTATGTGGTCTACCATAAAAGTTTCCAGTCCAGCTAGACATGAAGGTATCTAACTATCTCTTGGAAAAGTATTGGTTGTGGATATAGTTTTATCTGTCTACAGTGTTGATGTGTGCGCGCTAGTTTCGGTCTCTGTGTGAACAGAGCTGCTGCGCACTTGTCGACGTTTACTTTAATTCGCCATCGTTCCAAGCAAGACTTGGCAGTTCTCAGTGCTTCCTGTAATCGTGAATTTATGGTCGACGGTTTCCAATCTTGCCAAGGATGGCTGTGTCATCCATGTAGGTGGTCAACGTTGTGTTTTGTGTTGCTGGGAGATCATTAATGTAGAGGTTGAACAAGATGGGCCCCAGTATGATTCCCTGGGATACTCCAGATTGGATACTGTGTTGTGTCGATTGTTTGCCCTGCACGTCAGTGTGAAACATCTGTTCGTGAGCTATGGGTGTATGAGATGCACGAGTCTCTTGGGGAAACCAGCATCGCTTAGTTTGCGTTTGAGGCCGTTGTACAAGAGGCAGTAAAAAGCTTTTTTGATGTCGAGGGACACAGTTTCTGTGGCTTTGTGCGTGTTGTCGCCGTGAGCTAAATGTTCAACTACATGTAGGAGTAGTTGTGTTGTTGAGTGGTGATTCCTAAAGCCGAATTGCTCCAGCCTTATGGTGTCATTGGTGACACAGTGCTTAACGATGCGTTTTAGTATTACCTTCTCGACAATCTTGCTGAGCGAGCACAGCAGACTGATGGGTTGGTAATTTTGTGGGAGGGAGTGGTCTTTCTGTGGCTTCCCGAACATCAGGGCCTTGGCCACCTTCCAAAAGTCAGTGTTAAGCATTCCTTATATGTGTGTGTAAAGTATTCTAAGTCTCTGTCCATGAACCCCTGGAGGACACGGTTTAGAAAGCCTTTGGGACCAGGAGATACTAGTATTGGAATGCTTGATAGCCCAAGTGTTTCGTTTGTGCTAGCATGTCTGATTTCGGTGCAAGTGGACTGTGCTGCAAGTCTTGTAACCTTCTGGTCCATTTCAAGTGTGAATACTGGGTCTGAAGGAGTCAGATTCGGCACAAAGGGCGCTGCAAGAGTTGTGGCCATAAGCTCTGCCTTCTCCTTCGCGAAGTATGCAGGTCCGTCTGGACCTTGTAGAGTAGGAATGTAACGATTCTCCCTGGTGAAGTGACTGGCTAGCTTCACACCCCAGGAGGTGTGGCATCTAACCCTGAGAGTTTCTAACCCCACTGTTCGTTTCTAAATGTTTGTATTATCTCCGTTATTAATCCCAAGAGTCTGTTAACGTGCATTTCACGGAACGGACGCCTGGCAGGCTGCCAGCATCTCCTGAGTCGGTACCTCATTGAGATGAGGCCCAGGACTTCTTGGGGCAGAGCCGTAGAGTGGTGTTGTGTTTGGAATGTTGTCAGACATTGCGTCTTGGACAGCAAGGGTAAGAACGTCCACAGCCCTAGCAGTTTGTTGTGTGTTATTAATTTCGTGAGTGTCCAGAATACGACTATTAAGTGTTTTCTTGGACAGAGTCCAATTCGCGGGCTTGTAGTTCAGTATCCTGAGTGGTTCTGTCTCCTGCAGTGTTTCTTCCATGTGAAGTATTACAGGCATGTGGTCTGAGACCAGATCGTTTTCAACCATAAGGCTGAGTGTGCATTTGATGCCTATGATGAGAGCTATGTGTAATATGTATGGCCCGAGTCAGGCTTGTGCAGGCACTACGCATGGACGTCTGGAATGTAGTTTCGGGCTAGTGCTTGTTCATATATTTTCTTGCCGTTGGAGGTACGTATTCGTGAATTCCAGATGGGGTCTTTTGCGTTTAATCTCCAGCAGCGATAACCTGTGGTGCTATGTTGATAACAGTGCTTATATCGCGTTACTGTGTTCTTAGATGGGTTGTATAGTAACACCAGTGTGGTGTTAGCTCTGTTGAACTTGAATCTAATGGCTGTGGCCTCTAGTCCCTCAAGTTCAGGGAGCTCGATGTTCATGTGTTCTGTATTTGTGTATGATGATAGTGGTGCCACTTCCCTTCTTGCCATCCGCTTGATTGGTATGATGGACGCAGTAACCTGGGATGTTTAGCTTTTTGTGGAACGTAAAGAGTGTCTCATCGAGAAGAGCATTCAGATACCTTTCACTCCACGAATTCAACCATTTCTGTTCTTTTGTATAAGATCTTCTTCGCTCTCCAAAACAGGAACTGTGAGTTTGCATTGCGGGGCTGGCGTAATGTGTTATCCATGAATCCAGTGGTGTTATAATAGTTTGTATATTAGTCCAGTAGAGCCCGACATGAACTTTGTGAGTACTTGTGAGACACCCCCCATAATCTTCATGACTATTTTGGTGGCCATGAGTCCAGGGAATAATGTCCCTATTATTCCTTGGAGTGGTGTGCTGATGTTTGGAGTGTCAGCCTGTGGATTATTGGTGGTATTGGCAGCTGCTTGTGCTTGTGTTGGCGTCTGGTTTGGTCTGGCTTATGATGCAGCTGTTTGTGGAGTAGTTGTGGGTTCCTGCGTGGCCTCTATGGTGAGTGGGTGTGTTTTGTTGGTCGTTGGGTTGCTGTCTGAGTTGTGCATGCGCATATCAGTGTCCTGTTGTCTGCATCCTTGTTGTGCTATAGTCATGTTCCCTTGTTCCCGTTGTTTTTCTTCCTCCACCTCTGTGGCTGTGGCTGCCCCTGTGTGGGTGCATTTTCTATGGGTTGTGGTGGGCTGCAATCCATGGTCTTTGGAGGTATGTCATATTGTTATTTGTGTCCTATGGTGCAACTGATGTGTGTGTGGTGTAGGGTGTTGTTTGTCTTATCTATATATCTGTTGATGGGGTAGTTTGCTGTGTGCGTGCACAGCTCTGATGTTTCTCTGCCAACCCCACATTGCTGCTACCACTCCAGCAAAGGATATTCTACTCCTTACTAGGTAGGGGAGGGGGTTCGTAGCTGTGATGAGGACAGGTGTGGCGTGTTTTACTACTTTGCGCCTCATAGCCTCCTTGTAGGCAATGCACCTCTGTAGTTGGCCGGATGGCACCCACCACAGTTAGCGTATTGGCATGGTGGTGGTGGTGGTGGTGGTGGTGGTGGTGGTGTGTGTGTGTGTGTGTGTGTGTGTGTGGGAGAGGGGGGGGGGGGGGTTGCTGTGGTGAGTTATGTGAACACCAGCGCATTTGCAAAGTACTTGCAGTTGTGACATTGTTGTGGGGTGTATGTCATGTTGCAGATCTCTACATTTACGACCATATGAGGAAATAACTTCACCTTCACCTGGTCACGTGATTTGACCTTGTTGGTTAGCTCAACCACGTAGTTGTGCAAAGGTCTAACTATATCAAACTCACTCATTTGATTTACATGAATGCATTTCCAGCCTAGGGCACTGATTTCATTGTGCACGCCATCTCTTTTCCAATATGGTCCCTTATGTGAAGTGTTCCAATTTCCTTTATTTCAGAAAGATCAGTAGATTGCAATAATCTGTCGTGGTCTCCACGTGCAGTGTGGCATGGTAGCCAGTGAGTTTTGAATAATATGTTGTGGGGCTGTGTTTTTTTTTGTAAATTCTTTGGTTACGTGACTAAAGTCTCCGTAGTTGTGTACAATGACTGGTGGGAAGTCAGCCGAGGAAATGTTTGGGTTCTGCATAGCTGCCTATGTAGTTGGTTGTGATGCAGTAACAGGGTTGTTTGTGTTGTTCCCTGTGTTCTTGGTGCTACAACTTGAGGTTGACGGAGTTGGCAACAGCACTTGGTGATTTGTTCGTGAGTTTGTGGGCTCACTTGTCTTTGGGGTGTTTGTGGTATGGACGACCTGCTGCCAATGTCCGTCTTCTGTTTTATGTATCTCATCTGTCAGCTCTGTCTCTCTTGTTGCCTGAGCAGCCAGAAGTGATAAGAGGGGGCGTGTCTAGGACATTTGCGGCTGGCGCTTGTGTGTGTGGTGTGTGTGTTCATGCTTGTGTGAAGTCACCCTCCACAAGCAGCTCAATCAGCTCTTGCTGCTCAGCAGTGTGCCGATCGTTTAATGTAACTGGAACATAGCAAATGGGACGGAGACACTGGTGGGGTCAGTCAGCATCTCTGCCACTTGTGGGATCGACGAGAGATCCAGCGTTTCCCCACGGAAAGGAATTTTATTAGGTAGAGAGGGATCTGACATCTTGTGTTTTTTCTGAAAAGTGTATGGGCACCACTGTTGTGGGCCGGCCATGGGGATCCAACAGACATCCAGTGTGTCCGAGTCCTATGATTGGTCCTCACAGGTGGTCTGCCCATTTATGCTCGCACTGAGGTTGACCCTCACCTGTGGTCGAGCAGGAGGTCGCTACAGGACGTAGCAGGTGCCAAAAGACTCCCCACACATAAGGCCTCCCCAGTTAGTCTGACAAACAGGTTCCAGGTGCTGTTTGTACCTGTCACTGTCGCTCAGCCAGATGCCATCGCCTGTGCTGTTTCAGAGAAAACCTCTCAGCCTGCAAGATCTGGGCTATCAGAGACAGTGGGATTATTTATAGTTGGGAGCTCCAACGTTAGGCGTGTTATGGGGCCCCTTAGGGACATGGCTGCAAAGAAGGGGAAGAAAGCCAACGCGCACTCTAAATGTATACTGGGTAGAGTCATTCCAGACATTGAGCGGAACCTTCCAGATGCCATGAAGTGCACAGGGTGCAGCCAATTGCACATGGTGGCTCATATCGGTAGCAATGATATGTGTCACTATGGATCAGAAGAGATTCTCTCTGGTGTTGAGCGGCTAACACAAGTTCTTGTGAGATGAAAGCAGAGCTGACCATTTGCGGCATAGTCAACAGGATCGATTGCGGTCTGGTACATAGCCAAGTAGATGGTCTGAATCAGAGGTATCCGATGGTTCTGCGACCATGTAGACTGTGAATTCCTCGACTTGCGCCATAGGCTGGTTGGGTTTCGGGTTCCGCTCAATAGGTCAGGAGTCCACTACACGCAGGAGACGGCCACACAGGTAGCAGGGGCTGTGTGAAGTGGACTGGGTAGTTTTTTAGGTTAGTGGTTCTCGGGAAAACACAAAAAGGGCTTCAGTCACAAAGAGTGCAAGCCAAACACAGGAAGAACGTAGATACGGGAACCATCGGTATAACAGTTGTAAATTGTCCTAGCTGTGTTGAGAAACTACCAGAGCTCCAAGCACTAATAGAAAGCCCTGGTGCTCAAATCTTTAAAAGCACTGAAAGCCAGCTAAGGCCAGAGATAACTTCAGCTGAAATTTTTGCGAAGAAACTAACAGTGTTCCAAAAGGATAGGCTAAACACAGTTGGCGACAGCATGTTTGTTGCTGTTAGATGTAGTTTATCTTGTGGCGAAATTGGTGTAGACAGTTCCTGTGACTCCCATGTGGAGTTACTAGTCACCCATTGGGCACCTCCCCAGGTGGTAGATTGGGGAACGTTCACCAGATATGGTGGACACTGGGGAAATAAAATACCCAGGGCAGACCAAAACTAGGAAAACAACTGCTGCCTTGCAGTTGGTAGTTGAGTCTCCAAAGGCTAAGGGAAGAAAACCCTGATTAAAAATCACCTGTCCTCCGGTAGAGGTTGGACACAGGGTTGACAGCCCACTCTGTAAAAAACAATTGTTGTGAAGCTTCTTCAAAGTAAAGCCAGATGGATGAAGGAAGACAGACCTGGCATGTCAGTGGATACTGAGGATGGAATACAAGTATATGAAGGAGGGAAAATAAGGAAGAAGAGAAATATAATGCGTAGATCACATCTATATAATGGTACTTGGAATGTGAGATACCTATATCGCCCAGGAGCACTGAAAGTAATGCTGGATCAAATAATGAATCTGAAGCAAAGTATAATTGCACTACAAGAAATTAGATGGATGGGGAGTGGAGGTTTAGAATAGAAAGAAGCAAATATATTCTACAGCTGCAACGAAAGAAATCATGCGCTGGGGACAGAATTTGTTGTACATCATCAATTAAAGCATTTGGTAATAGGATTTACACCCATTAGTCCAAGATTATCAACACTCAGCATAGAGGGGAAATTCTTTAACTATTCCATAATTCATGTATGTGCACCGACAGAAGAATCTGAAGAAGAAGAGAAAGATCTATTCTATGAATCTTTGGAAAGAGCATTTGATGAACGCCCTGGGCATGATATTAAAATAATAGCTGGAGACCTAAACGCTCAGGTGGGGAAAGAACAGATTTATAGACTGGTAATTGGCCCCCACAGCAAATATGCAACAAGTAATGAGAATGGAGCAAGGCTTATACCGTTCGCAGCACCTTGAAACATGGTAATAGGATCAACACTGATTCAGATTCTTTATTGGTCATTCAGCATTATTACATGCAATAGACTTCGTCAGTTCACTTAACCTAATATTTCTATTAAATATATTTAACACATTTAACTTAAGTTGATATTGGGTATTTCTAAAAATTCTTCTATTGAATAGAATGGGTTCATTAACAAGAAGCTGTGTAGCTTTTCCTTAAATAATTTGATTGGCATGCTTGTGGCATATTTGTACAATTTGTTATATATTTTAATTGACATGTACTTATGGCTATTGTTTGTTTTTGCTAATCTATTCTGTGGCAAGATCAGAGAAGTACAGTTTCTTGTATTGTAGTCATGTCTTTGATTCATTACACTTAAATTAGGTAGTTCCGCAAGTATGAAGTTAACACTATCAAGAATATATAGATTAATAACTGTTAAAATTCTATATTTAATGAACAATGGTTTACAATGTGTCCTATTATCTACCTTTGCTATTACTCTGATTGCTTTCTTCTGGATCACCAAAATTTCATTTATTTTTTTGCTATTTCCCCAGAGCGTTAGCCCATACCTTAAAACAGACTGAAAAAAAGCAAAGTACGCTGTCCTTACATATTCCGATGTCACACAGAACATCAGCCTCTTCAACAGGTATATAACTCTTGACAGCCTAACTGCTATGTGTTCTGCATGAGAGTCCCAAGTTAGTTTGTTGTCCAGGATTATACCTAAAAATTTTGCACTTTGTTTTTCTATTTTTGTAGTCTTTGATAGACTGAACCACATGTTCTGAGTCTTTGTCTCATTTAATAGTAGCCCATTTGCATTAAACCATGATGTTGCATTTTCTTTTGCCAAATTCATACTGCTTACAAGTTTATCAAAATCATGGTTTACAGACAGCAGAGTTGTATCATCTGCATACATATATGTCTTTACATTAATATTTGCCGGTAGGTCATTTATATGTGTGAGGAATAGAAGTGGTCCTAATTTAGATCCCTGTGGCACTCCGTGTTGAACCTCAAGTGTGTTTGACACATTACTTCCTGAGCTTACCACTTGCTTCCTATTATTAAGGTATGATTTGACGAGTTTTAAACTTTTGCCACATATTCCATAATATTCGAGTTTAGAGAGTAAAACAGAGTGGTCAACACAGTCAAAGGCCTTGCTCAGGTCACATAAGGTTACCTGTATGTGAGCCTGGTCCTCAAATGCTGCTAAAATGTCACTCACTAAGAGTTCTATGGCATGTATGGTTGACCTTTCTTTCCTGTAACCAAACTGTGATGTATTCAGCATATCATTTAGTTCTAGGTACTCATAGATCTGCTGATACATTATGCCTTCAAAGACTTTGGCTAGTGTTGAATTAGTGAAATTGGCTTGTAGTTAGCAGGCTCAGCTTTGCTTCCCTTCTTAAAGATTGGAGTCACCTTGGATAGTTTGAGAGAATCAGGAAAGACCCCTTCTCTAAGACACAAGTTTATAGAATATGTTAATGGTGCTGCAATGTAAGGTATTACTTCTTTCAGTAAATTGTTTGACATATCATAAATATCTGTACTATGTGAATTTTTTATTTCTTTGACAATTTTGATAACTTCGTCTTGACATACCTCTTTAAGGTGTTTCAATGAAGGTCCGGCCTGATTATGATTTCGGTTTGCAGTCTTAAGAGAATCTATATGCATCACATTGTGTTTACTGATCAAGTTTTTTATTTCATCTGCACAGCCTACAAAAAATTTGTTGAATGTATCTACTGGTATTGGGACTGTCTCATCAAAGTTTCTTATTTGACCTTTAACAGTCTTAATTATTGTCCAGGCAGTTTTGCACTGGTTTCTACTACTTTTTATGAGATTAGTGTTGTATCTTTGTTTAGCCAATTGTAGCTCTTTCTTATACAATTTTTTTGCGTTGATTTCAAGATCCTTAATTTCTTTAGAATTAATTACTTTGCCTAGGCGCTTTAACAGCATTAGCTTATTTTTTAGATTCTCCAACTCTTTCGTGTACCACATTTTACCCTTTCTTGTTTTGTGATATTTCTTTGGTACAAGATGAGCTTTTAAAACCCCTATTAAGTAATTGTGGAATGTTTCATACACTAACTGCGCATTAGAACCACATGTTTGAAATAATTTGTCCCAGTTAGTTATGTTTAGTTGGTGTGTTAGTTTTCCGAGATTGTTTTTTGTTAGTATAAAGGTATTGCATTTTGATATTTTTTGTGTGGCCTTGTTCCCATTCCTTTTCATAATATGTCTTAATTCTACTGTTAGGATAGAGTGGTCAGAGAAAGCATATTCCTTTACATTGGTGGAGTAAATATCACGAGTACAGTTGACAAAAGCATTGTCCAGGCACGCTTTTAGTCTTGTCGGTTCAGAATTTACATGATGGAAGTTGCGCTGCCTTAGCATGTTTAGTAACTTATTTTCACTTGGTTTGTTACATGTTACATCAAAGCCTGAATTAAAGTCTCCCCCAATTATAGTTACATATTGTTTCCACTTTGTTATGTGGCAGAGTATACTGTCTAACTTATCTAAGAAAGTTTTTTCATCTGAGTCAGGGGTATGGTATATACATATTAAGATAAGTTTCATTACATCACATATGATTCCAGCAATTTCAAAGTGTTTCTCTTCACATGCCCAACTAAGATCTAGTGGTCTAAACTCTATTTCCTTTGAAACGAAGATAACAGTACCTCCTTTGCGGTACTGAGATCTGCAAAAACTGTTTCCATGTTTATAGCCTTCTGGTACATAGTATTCAATTTGTCCTGGTTTAAGCCAATGTTCAGATAAACATAGGAAGGAGTACTTATTATGTGGCATTGCCTCCTCTAGTATTTCAACTTTACTTTCAAGACCCTGAATGTTTAAGAATATGATACTACTGTTACTTATCTGTGAGTTTGCAGGCAGTTTTTTCACATTTTTGTCTTCTTTTTGCCTTGAAACCATAAAAAATTATCACTAAGATGTATTTTTCCTTTGGCTCCTCCTTAAGCTGCACTGTACTGCTACTGTTGCTTCCTTTTCCACCGCTGTACTTGGTGATGTGGTTACTGCTGCTGGTGAAACTTCTGCTGGTACTGCCTTTTCCACTACTGTTACTGGTGATGTGGTTACTGTTGCTGGTGAAACTCCTGCTACTGGTGATGTGGTTACTGTTGCTGGTGAAACTTCTGCTGGTACTGCTACAGTTACTTCCTTTTCCCTTGCTGTTACTGATGATGCCACTAAAGAAATTCATAAGAGAACATGGACCTCACTGGATGGAAACACAGTAAACCAGATCGACCATGTGTTGATAGATGCGAGACACAAATCAGACCTATTGGACTTGAGGAGTCTCAGAGGCCCAAACATAGATACAGATCATTTTCTTGTATGGAAATGGGTGAACGCAAGGGTATCTAAAGCAGCGAAAGGAGTCCGATCCAGGGCACAGAAATGTAATAACTTTAGAATCAGTGGAAGTTAGAGAACAGTATCAGGAGAATGTAACTCAGATTCTGGAAAATGTTGGAGAATCTAACAACATTGAAGATCAGTGGGAAGCAATAAAAGAGATGGTGGAGTCATCGGCAGGAGAGATACTTGGAATTGAGACAAGACAAGTAAGACCATCATGGTTTGATACTGAATGCGAAATAGCAACTGAAGAAAAGAACAAAGCATATAGAAGGACACTGCGATCACACAGTATGAGGAGGATAGTAGAAGAATACAAAGAAAAATGGAGGATTTAAAAGAGGACTCACCAAAGGAAAAAAGAGAGACTGGATGAAAGCAAGTGTCAAAGAAATGGATCTCATGAGAAGCAAAAAAGAAATAAAAAATTCTCTAGAGAGGTGAATGTAGTACAGAAGCCTTTTCGTAGTAAAACAAACTTAATAAAAGATGGGACAGGGAATATAATAAGTGAAAAGAAGGGAATATGCAAAAGATGGTACAGGTATTTTGATAGTCGCCTCAACCCTAGAATAACTCTACACAGGAATCCAATAGAAACGAATGGGCAAGAGGACCGAGACAACAACATTGCCCCACTGAATGCAAAATAGCAACTGAAGAAAAGAACGAAGCATATAGAAGGTCACTGCGATCACACTGTATGAGGAGGATAGTAGAAATACAGAAGAAGTGAAAACTGCCTTGAATAAATTGAAAAACAACAAGGTGGCAGGGACAGATGGTATTTCAGTGAAACTGTTTAAGCAAGGAGGCAGAGAGCTGGAATGAAGCCATCTGAAAATGGTCACTAGAACATGGGAAGAGGAGAAAATTCCCAAACAATAGAAAGAGGGTATCATGTGTCCCATATATCAGAAAAAATCGGATGGAGTGTGGCAATTACAGAGGGATCACACTACTTAATCTGGGATATAAAATAGTCTATAATTCGACGGAATCCTCCCAATCATACAGAGGGAGATGGGGCCATACTAATGGGGATTTCTCCCTGGGAAGTCAACTATAGATCAAATGTTCACCAAATCCTGGAAAAAAACAAATGAATACGGGGTTGGCATGCATCACCTCTTTATAGATTTCAAAGCAGCTTATGATAGCATAAATAGAGAGCAGTTATATCAAGCTCTATGTGAACTGGGAAATCTCGAGAAAGCTGGTAAGGCTGGTGAGAATGACAATGAGTGAAACACAAGGTAGTATAAGAACAGGAGAAATGATGTCCAATACATTGAGTATTAAAAACACTGTGTGACAAGGGGATGCATTGGCATGTCTTCTCTTTAATGTCACCCTGGAGAAGGTGATGAGAAATGGAAACCTTCTGAATACGGGAACAATCTTCTTTAAACCAGTGCAGATACTGGCCTAAGCGGATGACTAGATATAGTAGCAAGAACCAAAAAAGCAATGGAAGAGACATTTATGGCTCTCAAACAGGCTAGTAGGAACCTGGGGTTAATTATTAATGAACAAAAAACAAAATTAATGGCAGCTGGAAAAGCACATAGAGAAAATATGCCAAATGCAATAACAATGCGCAATTATATGTTTGAGAGAGTTCAACATTTCAAGTACCTGGGCTCAACAGTTACCCATCTAACTGATGCCTATTACGAAATTAAGCAGAGATTAATACTAGAAAATACAGACTATTCTGCCCTAAAAAGACTTCTATCCTCAAGGCTCCTGACTCGTACCACTAAATTAACTATCTATAGATCACTTTTAAGACCAGTGCTTACATATGACTCTGAAACCTGAGCATTAACCACTAAAGATGTTGAAATACTGGATGCATTTGAAAGAAAGGTACTTAACGAATTATTATGTAAAAGAAGAACATGGAGGAGGAGATACAACCATGAGTTGTATATCACATATAAAGACCAACCCATCAGAAGGATGGTGAAATTATCCAGACTGAGGTGGGTGGAACATGTGGCTCGCATGAATGATACAGAAGTACCAAAAAGAATTTTACAAGGAAAGCGAGGAGGGCAGAGAGGATGTGGTCGACCAAGAGCCAGATGGGAAGATGCAGTAATCGAAGATCTTATGAATGTGGGCTATATAAACTGGAAAGTATTGGCAAAGGACCAAGAGAAATGGAAGGAAATTGTAGAGCCAAGAAAGGAGGAGTTAGTATTGGCAGAGGTCATTGTTGGCAACTGGAATAAAACAATAATTGGATCATTTTACCGACCTCCCAATTCAGATGATAGAATTGCTGAAAGGTTCAAGGAAAACTTGAGTTTGATTTCAAACACTTACCGAACTCATACCATTATAGTTGGAGATGACATTAATTTACCCTCGATATGTTGCCTAAAATACCGGAGGCACGCACAAAACATCATCCGAAAGTGTCCTAAAGGCATTCTCTGAAAATTATTTCGAACAGTTAGTTGATGAGCCCATGGGAATAGTAAATGGTTGTGAAAACATACGTGACCTGTTAGCAACAAATGATCCTGAGTTATAACGAGCTTCAAAACAGATACAGGGTTTAATGAACACAGGGTTGTCGTAGCGAGATTGAATATTGGAATCCCCAAATCCTGAAAAACAAATAAAAAATCTACCTATTCAAAAAAAGCAGATAAAAATTCACTTGACGCCTTCCTGAGAGACAATCTCCACTCCTTTCAAATGAACAATGTAAGTGTAGACCAGATGTGGCTTGAGTTCAAAGAAATAGTATCGGCAGCGATTGAGAGATTTATACCAAATAAATTAACAAACGACGGAGTTGATCCTACTTGGTACACAAAACGGGTGAGACTGTAGCAGAAACAATGAAAAAAACATGTCAAATTTAAACAGACGCTAAATCTGCAAAGTTGGTGATCTTTTACAGAAATTCGAAATTTAGTGTGGACTTCAGTGCGAGATACTTATAATAATTTCCACAACGAAACTTTGTCTCGAAAGCTGGCAGAAAATCCGAAGAGACTCTGGTCGTATGTGACGTACGCTAGCGGCAACACACAATAACTGCCTTCTCTTCCGATAGCAATGGAGCTACTATCGAAGACAGTGCTGTCAAAGCAGAGTTACTAAACACAGTCTTCCAAAATGCCTTCACAAAAGAAGATAAAGTAAATATTCCACATTTCGAATCAAGAATAGCTGCCAACATGAGTGACGTAGAAGTAGATATCCTCAGAGTAGTGAAGCAACTTAAATCACTTAATAAAAGCAAGTCTTCTGGTACAGACTGTACAGCAGTTATGAGGGTGGTTTGAAAAGTTCTCAGAATGGAATAGAAAAAAGTACTTGCATCATTGAAACATTTTTTTATGTTTCAATGTAGTCTTCTTGTAGATCAATGCACTTGGTCCAACTATATTCCAGTGCCTTGATCCCATCTCGAAAATGAGTTTCCTCCAGACCTGCAAAATAGTTGTCAACTCCAGCTATCAGTTCATTTGAAGTTAATCTTCGCCCACCAAGAAAAATTTCAGTTTTGGGAATAAGGCAGATGTGGCAACAGTTCATACCTTAGTTCGTGTAATTTTGCCATGGTGATGTCACGTGTGTGTGCATTCATTGTCTTGAGCGAAGATTATTTTCTTCCTTGATAAACCTAGCCTTTTTCGCGTACCTTTCGTTGAAATTTGCCCAGGAGGTTAGCATAGTATTCTCCAGCAATTGTTTGCCCAGTGGGGAGATAATCTACAAACAGAATCCCCTTCGCATCCCAGAACACTGATGTCATGACCTTTCCTGCCGAAGTAATTGTCTTTCCTTTTTTTGGTGGCAGAGAATCGGTATGTTTCCTTTGCTTTGACTGTTCATTTGTCTCTGGGGTATAGTAGTGCACTAAAGTTTCATCTGTGGTCACAAACCGGCGCGAAAAATTCTTGTTCATTTCTACTAAAACATTGTTCCAATATGTCCATTCTCATGCGTTTGTAATCCAGCATCAAGAGTCGCAGCACCCATCTTGCAGATAATTTTTTTTCATTTCTAATTCTTCAGTTAAATGTGATATACCCTTTCAGACGACAATTTACGCACTTTCAATTGACAATCCTCCAAGACCATTTTGTGCTCTTTTGCAATGATTTCTGGAGTAGTGACACATCTCGGCCGTCCACTGCACGGATCATCATCTAAGCTCTTCCAAGCAAATTTAAATCCATTTGTCCACTTGGCAACAGTTGAATATGAAGGATCCTCATGCATGATTCAGGTGTTGCAAAAAGTGCGACAGTTCTTCTTCACCGAGGGGCAACACTACAAAAGTATCATCCACATATCGCCAGAAGGCTTCTGGTCTAAGTTCTGCTGAATCAAGTGCCTTTTCCTTGAAGTCTTCCATAAAGAAGTTTGCTATCAGAGGGAAGAGAGGACTACCCATAGCAACACCGTCAATTTGCTCAAAATATTCGCTGTTGAACAAAAAGTAGTTTGAGGAAAGGGCGTGATGAAATAGCGCTGGTATATCAGCTTTGAGGTTACTGCTGATGAGTGACAATGAATCCATGAGAGGGACCCTAGTGAAAAGTGAGACAACATTAAAGCTTGCTAATAAGTTCGACTAGTTGAGTCGAAGTACCTTCAGTCTATTAAAGTTACCAGAGTTGCAATTATGGTGTGAATACTTTTCCACAAAAGTTCTCAGTAAAGACGCAAGGTGTCTAACAACGTAAGTCATACGTTGGACCGCGCATATACAACCGTGGTAAAACACAGCTGTGTAGTCTTAATCGTTTCGCACCTTCCTTGCGGAAGGGAAGAAGAATTCAGAAACGTTTTAGTTTTCCTTTCTACTCTCCCTTTGGGGTCTTTATCAATCTTCAGTAAGTTGTTGGACTCAACAAGCTATAATCTTCTGGTCGTAGATTTCAATGGTAGCAGCACAGTTGCAGTTCCCTTTTCTGCTGGAAAGACCATCGTGTGATGATCTACTCTTAGCTTGCGTAGTGCAGCCCTTTCTGTCAAGGAAATGTTACTTTCCTGAGGTGGAGCTCTTGTAAGTGCACGATACGTTTCATGTCTGATTTCTTTTGCAGCGTCATTGGGAAGAGGTCTAGTAGCTTCTTCAACAGCTCTGTGCTCAGTTTTACGGATAAGTCTTGACAACGTGATGCTGCCAGTGCTTGAGAAAGGCTTGAACTTCGCGTCTACACCGAGAACCTGCCTTTAACTGATTTTAATAGTACTGTTCAAGAAGCAAACTATGGGCGTCCTTCGAACATCGGTGCACCGGGCACACGTTGTGTCAGATGGAAACAGTCTTGCGAAGGAGCTGGAACACCTACAATCAGTGTTCAAAGATAATGGATATTCTCCACATCATATTAGCACAGCTTTTAGGATGAAGAAATGTGACCACCCAAAAACTCAAGAGGAGAAGGAGCAGTTTAAGTCCAGGGCGCTCCTCCCCTCGGCAACATTTCGTCAAAATTAGGCAGAATTTTAAGAAAACATCATTCCAAAGTAATCTGTCGCCCACGAACAAAGACTTGTGCTCGTCACGGTTCGGCAAAAGACAATATAGAATTGCGGAAAGCTGGAATCTACATATTACCTTGTCAGTGTGACAA
This sequence comes from Schistocerca gregaria, assembly GCF_023897955.1. Classification (NCBI taxonomy): domain Eukaryota; kingdom Metazoa; phylum Arthropoda; class Insecta; order Orthoptera; family Acrididae; genus Schistocerca; species Schistocerca gregaria. Next base: position 692,102,689 of record NC_064922.1, on the reverse strand, counting down.
AAACTACGATGGTCAGTCGACATGAACAGTGCGTGAAAGTGTGTTTTCATGGTCGCCACACTCGCCTTTCACAGCCCAGAAAGTAAGCCATAGCGGAGCATAGTATCTCCACATGACATTCCATACATTATTCTGGCCGGAAATCTTGGACACAGCAAGACACTTGTGGGATTCGATTATAAAGAAATCAGTGGAAATTTGTTTAGCTCAAGATCTTATTGATCGTGATGGCAGCTTTCAACTGGATAAGTCGTAGGACCCAGTGAGTTCTTCAATTTCTTCGAAAAGAAATCATTTTACGGCCAATAACCCATAGAGTGACATAAAGTTTTATTAATTTTGACATCTGAATTTTAACTGCACTAATGTGCATTCCAATACAGAACATTCTTGTAGTATCACATTATGCATGCACCTGTGCACCATAGATGAAGCAGTATTAGAAGAGATTGCGTAGCTCGATAAAGGTTGCCCATGTAGCGGCTACCTTTGCGCACACATCTTCGCACCTATTTTTGGTATAAAGGTACCGACATTAACTAGCGACCTCCACCCAGAGGGATGTAATCCCTCCTTCCTCAGGGAAGAATTTGTAGTTTGGGATACCCTGGAAGAGCTCTCAGTGGCCGTACATTGTGTTGCCTCGTCGCCCATTGACATTGCCACTGCGTGGGCCATCGCCATTAACCGCTGCCACTGGCCGCCACTGCTGCCCACCACTGCCACCTGTTGGTGCTGCCCATTGCCGCTGTCCACAGCTGCCCACTGCTTCAGTCACTGCCAGCTGCCCACCTCTGCTGTCTGCCCCCATCACTGTTGCTGCCGTGTCGCTGTCCTTCATCGCTGCCACCGTCGCCTCTCATCATCTCCGCCACCATCTTCCATCATGGTCTGCTGTTTCATCTCCATGTTCATCATTTCGCTTCCATCAAAATCATATACATCTCCCCTTCCCCTGCCCCCATCATCACTTCATGGAGTTCCTCCTCCGGCCCCCTCCTTATACCCAGCCTTCCCTCTTTACAGTCTCCTCCCCTTCCATTTCCTCCCCTTTATTATATCCACACATCTACCAGTCCACTCCCACTCCTGCTCCCACCCCCTCCAAACATCCTCAAGAGTTGCCCCCCACCCCAGTCGACCAATAACCACAGCATCTTCTTCACCCACCCGGGTCATAGCCCACCGAATCACAGTAGCTGCCCCAGAAGACTGACATAGAAACATGAAGAAACATAGAAAATCAGAAGAAATTCAGAAGAAACATAGAAATTCAATCACAACCCCACTTGATAAAAGTCTCTGTCCACTAGTTTGTCTGCCAGTACTCAAAATTCATCAACTGTTCTGTGTAAATAGTTACCTCGGAATGCTGGAAATCTGAAGATCTGTAGACCATCTTACATCCTCACATTGGAAAACAGAAAAAGTTTTAAAATGAATAGTAAAATTACATTTCTCTCTTATTTGAGAACAGTGGATAGCAAGACTATAGACACTTAGAAGATGAAATGATGAAGTAAGAGAGAGATAGTGGACTGGTATACTGAAGAGTATGGAGCCTGAGAGGAGCAGATCACACTAATCACGGCAGTCAATATTTTGGTCCTGGTGAATATGATGGTAGCAGGAGATACATAAAGCAAACATTATGTTACAGTAGCAATGAACACTGCACATTAGTTAAAATAGAATTAAACATACTCAAAACGAATTTTTTTCACTAGAAGCAGACAGCATTACAGATCTAATTGACTTCTATAGCTGACTGAGTATCATATTATAATGTAAATGGGCAGATAAAAAATCTTCTCACCAAGCAGTGGCAGGGGAACACACATACACACACACACACACACACACACACACACACACACACACACACACACACAAAAGGATTTAACTTTTACAAGCTTTCGGATCCAGTGGCTCCTTCTTCTGGCAGAAGAGTTGAAGGGGAAGGAAGAGAGATGAAGGAAAAGGACTTGTAATAGGACGACCAGAGCGGGTGACGTGATCGGGGTTGTAGGGTGTGGCTGGGTAGAAGAAGGTGGCTGTTTTTAGCAATCTTCCTCTTTATTTTTGGTTCTTCCAATACATTTTCTGGTAACTCAGCCCCACCGCTCGTGTCATGGTGGAGATGTGCTGATGTGCACAGCCCAGGGAACGTGACGCCATGCTCGGTCAGTGGCTGCACAGGCGGTAGGAGGTTAGCAGCACGAGGCCTGGCCTAGCTTGCCTCCTGCAGATGCTGTGGCTCGTGACGACTCTGGGAGTAACCGGTGCAGCAGCGGGCAACACCCTCCGCCGGCCAGTCCTCGGGGACAGCGTCACTGATGACTACAATGTAACAGCGACCTAACGCCCATAGTGCAGACTACTGCTCAATCCACCAGTTATGTAGCGCCATGTTTATTAGAATGTTCTCAATGAGTTGGCTAATGCAACCGTGCTACACGCAGCTCGCCCCTGCGTACTTCTGCTAATGCTGCATTCTGGCTGTTGATGGCTGCCGCGCACGTACACACATATTGATGCTTGTTGCAAAAGCTATGTCACCTGCATAACGCACCGGCCAGCCTTCGTCTGCCGTCTACCATGAGGCTGGCGGATCACGCACTGAAACACACTAAATCACAGTTTCGCACCATATTTCCTAAAAATAACCCCTTGTCCTCTACAGACTGGAGAGGTTTAGGGAAAGTGGTACAGTTTACTAAAGTTGCCCAGAACCCCAGGTCAGGGGAGACTTACCAGAGGGGATGAGAGCAAAAGACTGATTCTTGGGGACCGCACAGACGAGATTTGAAAACCTGAGAGCTTAAAGATGGAAGAAAGGGTAACATGCAAGACAGACATTACTACTAAAACACTGTGCACAAGTGAGTAAGAGTGAAAAGCTAAGTGCATTGTATTTAACAGAGGTGGGAGGGAGGATGGCAAAAAATAGACAGTTCTGAGAAAATGGTGTGTGGGGGAAAGAAACCAGATGGCACATGTGGTGAAACAGGTACCTAGGTCATGACTGTCATGTTGTACAGCACACTCTGCAATGGGATATTGTAGGTTGCCTGTATACACCATCTGCCTATGCCCATTCATCCTGACTGATAACTGGGAGGTAGACATGCTGATGTAAAAGGCTCAACAGTGTTTACATAACAGCTGGTACATGAAATGTGTCATTTCATGTGTGGGTCTCCCTTTGATAGTGTATGTTTATCCATTTACAGGGCTGGAATAGATGGTGGCAGGAGGGTGCACAGGGCAAGTCCTGCAGCAGGGACAGTCGCACTAGTACGAGCCATAGGGTAGGGAGGTTGGTGCGAGAGCAGAGCACAGAGTTTCACAAGGATACTGCGGAGATTGGGAGGGCGACGAAAAGCTATTCTACGTGTGGTGGGCAAAATCTCAGACAGAATGGATCTCCATTCATGGCATGATTTTAGGAAGTCAGAGCCTTGTCGAAGTAGCTGATTGGTACATTCAAGACCAGAACAATACTGAGTGACAAGTGGTGTGCTCCACAGTTGTTTTTTGGAGGGATCTCAGCATCAGCATTAGATGTGGGGGCCCAGGAAATCTGTTTTTGAATTAGGCTGTTGGGATAATTATGTCCCATGAAGGCTGAAGTGAGAGCAGTGCTGTACTGCTGTAAAGACTCTGCATCCGAACAAATACATTTGCCTTGTATGCCAAGACTGTATGGAAGGGAACGTTTGACATGGAAAGGATGGCAACTGGGGAAAAATGTAAATACTGTTGTTTGTTAGAAGGTTTGATGTAGATGGAAGTGTGTAGCTGACCTTTGTTGAGGATGAGATCAATTTCAAGGAAAGTGACATGGGATCCCGAATAGGATCAAGTGAAATTTAATTGGGAGAAGGTATTTACAGATTCCAGGAATTTTAACAGTTCAGCCTCACCAAGAGTCCATATGACAAAGATGTCATCAATCTATCTGAACCAAACCAGGGAATGAAGACTTACAGATCCCAGGAAAGCCCCCTCCAAGTGACCCATGAGAAGGTTGGCACAGGATGGAGCCATCCTATTTCCCATGGCCATACCTCTGATCTGTTTATATGTCTGCCCATCAAAGGTGAAGTAACTATTGGTAACTACAAGGTTGATTAATGGGAGCAAGAATGATGTCATGGCTTGGAATCAGATTGGCACTGACTGAGAAAATGTTGAGCTGCAGACAGACCATGCACGGAGGAGGGGAGGGGGGGCGGGGATGTCGGTATAGAGGGAGATGGCATCAATGGTTACAAGCAAGGTGTGTAGTGGGAATGGGACAGGCACAGATTTCAGATGATCTAAAAAAAAGGGTTGGTATCTTTAATAAAAGAGGGAAGTCTTTGTACTATGGGTTGCAGCTGTTGATCAACTAAGACAGATATATGTTTGGTGGGTGCTATGGAGCCAGCAGCTACAGGACAACCAGGATGATTGGGCTTGTAGATCTTAGGAAGAAGGTAAAAGGTGGGGGTGCACGGTTTGGTTGTGGTAAGAAGTTCTATGGATAGAGGTGCAAGTCCTTGTGAGAAGCCTGAGGTTTTTCGGGGGACTCCAGGTCAGTTTCAATCACTGGAATGGGATTTTGATGGCAGGTGCTGTATGTAGAGGTGTCAGACAGCTGGCATAGATTTTCATTAAATACTCCTGTAGGTCAATTACCACAGTGGTATGGCCTTTGTCTGCCGGGAGAATAATGATGGAGTCATCAGCTTTTAGGGAATGTAGAGACTGGAGTTCTGCAGAGGACAAGTTAGGGTCATGTTGTAGGGACCTGAGGAAAGGTTGTGAAGCAATGCTGGATGTGAAGAATTCTTGGAAGGATTGTAAGGGATTATTCTGAGGCAGTGGTTGTGGATCAAGTTACTATACAGACAACCAAAAAATTTTACAAGAGAAAAACAAAATGTATTGTCTGATCTTTTGTTTGAGTAATACTTAAGTCAGAATAATATTCAAGTCTAATCTGGTGCAGTTTGAAATTTGCTATAGAGATTAGTCACACAGTAATAGAACAATACCCATAACATTGTAACCTGTTCTCTTCTTGGCTTCAGTTATTGATCTATTTATCAGTATTTTCCCTGTGTGCATAAACAAGATAAAGCACACCACATATTGCTTCAAAAATCTGAGAGAGAGTAAGAGCAAAAGTGTGAGAGAGAGAGAGAGAGAGAGAGAGAGAGAAGAGAGGGGGGAGGGGGAGGAGGGAGGGGTGAGGGAGGAAGAGGAGAGGAAAAAGAGAGAAATCATCTAATGACATTAAGTATAAATTTAATTTAGAAAAAATAAATTGTTGAAAGAGACAATTCCCAAAAGAATCTAATTTTATTATGAAATCTCAGCTGCGTTCTTTATGGGATACTAACACTACTGGCATCCTGAAACACTGTCTTCATTGGGTTTTGATCGTTTGTATGGGAAAGTCATATAAAAAGAACCATATTTAGTATAAATATCTGTACACTGTTTTTGGCATGTATATACATATCTAATCAAATACTATTTACAATTTCGCAAATTGTAGTATTATCAAACAACACATCTTACAGGCACTAAAAAAAGCGCATTATCAACTGTTGTTCCATCAAATTACTACACAGCACCTGTACACCTTTCATGCACAGTTTCCATGCCATATCTTATGGTCCCATTATACAAAAATGGAAGTCCATATTTCACACAAGTACTGAATAATCATTGTAGCAGCATTATCCAGTCATTATTTCAGATATCTGGAATAAAATTGAAAATCGTATTAAAAATAAAATAAAAAAATTAGGCATGAGCATCTTACATCATCAATAGTATATTAAATAGGCAATTTCTTAGAACACTTACTTAGCGGCCCAATCAGTCCGACCAGGAATACCTCTAGTTTGTTGACTAACTATCCCACCAAACAGCTTTCCAGAATGTAATGATACTCTAGAGGTTCTCATCTCACCCTCCTGAGAATCTGAAACAATATATTCAAAAAATATATCAATTAATACAATAATATGCTTACATCTGTTTACAAAGCATATATAAAAGCAAAAAATATATAATAGCCATATAAACCATGTCAGAAACATTGTTTCTAAATGATAGTAGTTGGATGGCATCTAAAAACTTAAATGACACTGAGACAACAGCATCTGGTTAACAGTTGAAAACCACAAGCAAAGTTTTTCATTGTCAGCTATGAAAACAAGGATTCTGTCATCAAGATAACTATTGAGATCAGAATGAGCAACAACTACTTCAATCAGGACAGCAGCTTTACCCTTAGTGGTGCAAGGAAATACGTGTTCAGTACTGAAAAGTTGCAGAAAAATATGCTGAGTTTTCCACCATCTAATTGATTTATCACTGCTAATGATCCTCAGTCACAGACATTGGCACAATCAATGGTAGCATATGGAACTTCTTTAATTTCGTGGCATCTCCGTGATGTGTCATGAGGCCAACAAGTATCACGTGGCTCTTCTGTTCAAATGCAGTGCCTTAGCTACAATACCTATGTTAAACCTGGCCTTTTTACACAATTCGTGTTGTTTTGAGGGAGGGTGTATTACATTTGCAACTCTTGGGATAAACGCTCGCTCATGTTAGTCAGGTTGCAATTTGCCCCAGGAACCTTAACTCTACTGCCTTATTAAAATACCACTTCTAAGCTGAGCTTCTGAAATTAGGAATTTGAAAATTACTATTAATTCTTAGATAAAGTCTGTGAAACCATTTAAAAACTACTAACTCACAAAATCACAGGTGCATTTGCTATCAACATGCAGTGCCTAATTTAGTTTTGGCTTCAGTTAGATTCATATTCCATGGATCATTTTGCATGATAAATCATTTGGAACAAGTCATTTTACATTCACATTGCAAACCAATTTGTAAATATGGCTACATGCTGAACGTTTATAGATTGTTTAGTTGTTTTCAAATTTTACTTTGCTGTCTGTCAGATGTTTTATATCACTGGGTAAGTTATCAAAAATTTTAATTGCAATGGCTGCGCACACCTTTTTGTGCTAAAGACAACATTACTGTGAAGTAATGAATGTCACTTTCCCTCTTGGTATTGTAAATATATACATCATTTCCATTTTGAACTGTCGTGGGTTATTTACAGCAAACTTCATGAGGGAACAAATACACCCTGAAGTAGTAGTCAGAAAGCCCACCTCCTTAAATTGATGTCTACATGACATTCACGGGTTAGTGCCATAGACTATTCTCACAGCACATTTTTGCACAATGAAGACTTACTTTCTTAAAGATGAGTTACCCCAGAACATTATTCCATATTACATTATACAATGAAAATATGTAAAATATGTCAACATACTGATTTGCCTCTCCCTAAAATTTGCAAGAATTCTAAGTGCAAATGGTGAAAAAGTAAGTGTTTTAAGGTTTCAAAAATGTGATTTTTCCACTTTACATTATCATCAGTATGGAGATCTAAGAATTCTGAACTTTGCACTCTATTTATTATTTCCTCACCAAGCATTACACTTATCATTGCTGTAGTACCCCTAGATGTGCAGAACTGAATATTTCATGTCTTTTTAAAATTGAGAGTGAGACCATTTCTAAAAAAAAGTCAATAATAGTTTTAAGAACATTGTTTATCATTTCTTCTGCTTCTGCATTTATGTTTGGGATTGATTACGGTACTAGCGTCACCTGCAAAAAAGGACTAACTCTCCTTGTTGTGTATTTCATAGAACATTGTTTACATACACGAGGAACAGTAGTGGTGCTAGGATTGAGCCTTTGGGAACCCCGTTTGTGATTTCTGTCCAGTCACAATAATGTCCCCATACTAAAGTGGTTAACTAGCAAGTACAACTTTCTGCTTTCCTTTGGGCAAAAATCAAACACTGGAAAATTCAGGATGGAATGTAACAACATTACGAGAAGGAAAATAGGTATTCACCAAATAGTGGAGATGCTGAGTTGCAGATAGGCACAATGAAAAGAATCTCACAATTAAAGCTTTTGGCCATTAAGGCCTTCAGCAACATAACAAACACATACAAACACACACACACACACACACACACACACACACACACACACATGTTCAAAGTGTGGAAGTGTGGTTTCAGTCGCCTGTGACTGCAGACATGTATGTGAGCTGCATTTGTGTGTGTCTAGCCTAGCTGCGATTCTGCATTCTTCACTATTTAGTGAGTAGCTACTTTACTTCTCATAATATTGTTTCTGCTTTCCTTTGGTTAGATATAACATTATCCATTGGTTGGCTATAGTATGAACCCCATAAAACTTTGTTCATTATGGTTACCACTTTTGATTGTATCACCATAAGTATTGTGTGCATTAGTTCTATGTAATTATTTTCTTACTTATCTATCTCTATTCTATCTTCTTGCACAATATATTTGGGTTTGGAGCTCATTAAGGAAAAGAATCACTAAGTTAACAAGAGTGCAAGCCTCAGATAGTATATGCCATATTATTTTATTTTACATATGAACTGGTAAAATAATTAAAAATGAAATATTATGTCATATCAAATAAAACTGCAAGCAGTCTCTCATTTTAGACATGCATCACGTATAGTATATAATTGGTGGTTCTCACACCCCTCCGCATCTCTAACATTCTTATGTTAATGCGCTATTATGGATTGAATGTATTAGTAAACTTAAAACTATGTTCTACTATGAAGACAAATTGTCACTGAAGTTTGAGTGGGGATGAATTACTGTGGTACCATCAATGTAGAGAGAAGGCTGAAAATTGTTAATTGTTACCTTTATTTAAAATAATAGTCACAGAAAACCTATAAAAAGGCATACATTGTTATACTAAGTGCCATTCAAAATATGTCTTATTCTTTTGTATAAGTATTACTTGGAATTGTATATTAGTCGATTTTATCAGTTTCAATAACTCCATTGCCAATAGTTTGCCCTGCACTTCTGGAAGTGCCCACATTGTTATACTAAGTGCCATTCAAAATATGTCTTATTCTTTTGTATAAGTATTACTTGGAATTGTATATTAGTTCCCAGAATGAGATTTTCACTCTGCAGCAGAGTGTGCGCTGATATGAAACTTCCTGGCAGATTAAAACTGTGTGCCCGACCGAGACTCGAACTCGGGACCTTTGCCTTTCGTGGGCAAGTGCTCTACCATCTGAGCTACCGAAACATCCCCCAGGCTGTGGCTAAGCCATGTCTCCACAGTATCCTTTCTTTCAGGAGTGCTAGTTCTGCAAGGTTCGCAGGAGAGCTTCTGTAAAGTTTGGAAGGTGGGAGACGGATACTGGCAGAAGTAAAGCTGTGAGTACCGGGCGTGAGTCGTGCTTTGGTAGCTCAGATGGTAGAGCACTTGCCCGCGAAAGGCAAAGGTCCCGAGTTCGAGTCTCGGTCGGGCACACAGTTTTAATCTGCCAGGAAGTTTTGTATATTAGTTGATTTTATCAGTTTCAATAACTCCATTGCCAGTAGTTTGCCCTGCACTTCTGGAAGTGCCCACATTATAATTTTTATATGAAAAACAACATTTTTAAATTAGAAGACTGGAGTGTTTTCAGCAGTTCTGGATGTTGTACAGGACCCACATGATAGTATTTGAAGCACTCTGATTATTACCACTGTCCCAGCAAGAGATAAAATTGTTTTCTACTACATCTGTACTTCACATACTACAATATGGCGTATGGCACAGGTTATGTCATGTATCACTGTTTCCAGTCCAAAATGAAACTGCTGCGCACAAGTGTTCATTTCCCATGGATAACAAATGTGTTTGAGATAGATCTGCTGTTTGAGACATGGCAACTCAATACATGGTTTAACCCACTGGCTATGCTCCTAAATAGTAGTATTTAACACTAACATTACATTGTTTGCATACTTGGTCAACAGAGGGTTAAACAGTCCAACATTTCTCGAATGGCTTTAAGACATTCCTGACAATTTGGCTACTTTTCTCAAGGCCCTTGTGTGAGAGAAATTCCCCTCATCTTATGCCTCAGGTATCTGTATATTTCAGCATTTTGCAACATTTGAAACATTACTGCACATACATTTTATGGATGTAAGTGAATTTCATGGTACTTTTGTAGCTACCAAGCCATCCCTCACCATACAATACAATCTTTATGACTTTAATATTAATGATACTGACGATTTCTAAAAATACACTGCACATGCAGGTGCTGCCTATTGTTGCACCATCTCAGGTGTCGAGGCCACTGAGTTTTACGCAGCATGAGAAAAAAATCAAATGTTTCTCTATCATCCATTTCCCTCTGCATCACTGCTGAAAGCCAAAAACAGCATGAGGCAATGCCCTTCAATAATTCCATTAAATGGTTTATTTGTGGGTAGGATCTCATAATACTGAACATTTTTAGAAGCAACTGCATGAACAAATATTTTTCAGTGTGGTACAGTCATACCTCTTAATGTAGATAGTGCAAGGTATATGTCATAAGTGGTGATACTGCTACTTAATCTCATGTTCCAGAACCAACATTGCCAATGTGTTCTCAAATGCAGAGAAACATTGGGAGATTCAACCACTGCATTCAGATACAAGAAGAGACTAGAAAAAAAGTACGGAGACTAACTGTAATTATGTTCATTTTTTCTTAGATACTTCATAACACCAGACTACAAGTGTTGCAATAATGAGGGCATTCTTTTGGGCTATAAATTGCCCTACAGCTGTCAATTTTAATTTTAAACTAATTTTGGACAACTTAAGTGTCCTTAATTATAAGCAAACCATGAGTTTTACATTGTTCAAGATAGTTAGCAAAATTTAAAGCATTCACAAATCTAGTAAAATATAAAGCAAAGTGTTTTAATTGTTACCATCACTGTTAGCATCATTGGTGATATTTGAGTTTCGAAGGGGCACCTTTGACGTTGGTGCTAGTATGTACTGTGTCTGAGTGAAGTATGGTTGCTTCATTGTAAGAGTTGCAGATTTTTTTGTTGCACTGGACTGATAATTCTCATTTCTTTTCCATTGTGATGGCTTGTATTCTGGTTCTGTTGCTAATATGGGTTTCTGGAATGGATCATGTGAAAAAATTTTCTCTTCTTTCCCCCTGAAAAATTGTAAGAAATACTTACAAAAACTCTACAAACATCACTCAAATGAGAATAATATTATTTCCATCAAAACTGTAACAATTCTTTAGAAATTACTGCATGAAATATAATAATAACACACAACAACAAAAGGCAATTCTAATTCCAAACATGGAATCAAAGTGAATTTACTTATGTTAGGACCTCTAAGCGTTTTGTCATCAGCAAAGTAGCAAATCTAAGCTGGAATAAGAGTAAATCAGATAATAAATAAGGATGCACAATTTTATTATTTTGCTATATTTTTACAGTACTCTTTCAGAACAAAACAATCACTGTATTCCTCTGCTATTACAGCTACTGGTGGCCCCAGAGCCTAAACTTATGCTATAAAAATCAGGAGTGTGTTGATTGTGTTATGAAGTGTTACATGTTTACCACTATTGTGTGAATGACTCATGACTGTCTGTGCATTGTAGTTTATGAGGGGGGATCCAAAAGAAACTGGATTTTTGTCATAAAAAAATATTGATGAACCTTTTTACAAAATTACTTCAGTCACTTTCAAAATACTCCCCATTACATGCGATGCACTTGTCAAGTCTCTTTTCCCACTGTTGGAAGCATGTTTGGAATTCTGTGCATAATAAGGTGGTTATTACTGAAAAAACCCCTTTTCAGTTATAGTAGTTTATATCAATGCCAATTTAACTTGACTGTTAAATCAATTCAAAATAACTGATTTCTGAAATAACTAATTATCAGTCTTTTATCCCTATGGTTTCCTGTCATGAAAGTAGAAACTAAATGAAGATTGAAAAATTTTGACTCCCTCAGTTTCAAGATAAGTATAATCAAAATGTTAAATTATGTTGGGAAAGGAGAGAAAAACTTAATCTGCTCACTGTTCACTTTTTTTCCTCTGATGTGATGTGATACGTGATTGAATTCCACAAAAATAACTGGTATTGTTTTACTGCTTCTAATTTTTTGAAATTCTGCTAAAAAATCATGCTGTTGTCAAGGATCATGTTACTTGGGGAAGAGGCCCCCAATGAGTGGCCTCCTAGCTGACATTTTCCTCAATCAGATAGAAAAACAAATCTTTGACAAAAGAGTAATACCAAAACAGTTCAAAATAATATATCAGTACAGATATGTAGATGATGTAATATGCTTAATAGATGAACCACAGCCTCGCATAAAAGAACTTCACGACAACATAAACTCCATCCACCCACAAATAAAGTCCACCATTGAAACACAAACAGATGAAAAAGTTAATTTCTTAGATCTCACCAAACACAAAAGAAACAACAAACATGAATTCACAGTCTACAGAAAACCCACAATGAGCAGCACCATTATTCATAACCATTCCAATCACCCCATAACTCACAATGAAGCCAGCTTCAGTTATTTATTGCACAAGATGAAATATATCTCGGGTGAACAGCCTGGTATGGGTGTGCATAGGACACAATATTTCGGCAATCGACCACGTTGCCATCATCAGGTGTGCGATTGCCGAAATATTGTGTTCTATGCACACTCATAACAGGCTGTTCACCCAAGATTTATTTCATCATAAAATAAGCCTGGAGAAATTGAAGAATCACATTTATTACACAGAATGAACAAAATATCCATGAACAAACACAATTACACACAATAACTGAACACAATAAAACAAACTGCACAGGAGAATCGATATAATGCAAAGAGTGTAGACAAAATAAACCACAAAATACAAAAACAAACTACACATAACCATGAAACACACACACAAACAAACATGACACAACATATAACAAATCAGCAAACAGTAATCAACAAATAACATATAATGACTTACAACAACAAAAAGTCACACACCGGGGGAGGGGGGGAATATACTAAAGAAACAAGGACTCAACATAGCATACAGAACCAAAAACACAATACAAAACAGACTAGGAAGAAATACCACCAACACTGACAAATATAGCCAGTCCAGTATATACCAACTTACTTGCAACTGCTGTCAAGCTGTATATGTGGGCCAAACATGAAGTAATTTCATAGCCAAATACACAGAACACCTCAGAGCACTGAAAAGCAATAGCTCACACTCAACATTTGCAGACTACTTGATGATAGCACACAATAAACACCCAACAAACATTGAAACTGACTTACACATCCTTAAAACTAGTATCAGCGTATACCAAAAATTAACAACAGAAGAAAACTATCACATCCAAAAACCAATAGCCCAAGGAAAGAGAGTACTCAATGAATACAAATCACTGTGCAATAAAACCCTCTTCACCACAATGGAAGAAGTATACAAATAACACTCACACCAAAACTACTAATGAAAAAGAAATTCATTCTCTCTCTCTCTCTCTCTCTCTCTGCCCCAGTACAGACACACACACACACACACACATATATATATATATATATATATATATATATATATATATATAAATAAAACAGAAAGAAACTTCCACATGGGAAAAATATATTAAAAATAAAGATTCCAAGACTTACCAAGCGGGAAAGCGCCGGCAGACAGGCACATGAACAAAACACACAAACACACACACAGAATTACAAGCTTTCGCAACTGGCAGTTGCTTCGTCAGGAAGGAAGGAAGGAGAGGGAAAAATGAAAGGGTGTGGGTTTTAAGGGAGAGGGTAAGGAGTCATTCCAATCCCGGGAGCGGAAAGACTTCCCTTAGGGGAAAAAAAGGACAGGTATACACTCGCACACACACACACACACACACATATCCATCCGCACATACACAGACACAAGCAGACATATTTAAAGGCAAAGAGTTAAGGGCAGAGATGTCAGTCGAGGCGGAAGTACAGAGGCAAAGAAGTTGTTGAAAGACAGGTGAGGTATGAGCGGCGGCAACTTGAAATTAGCGGAGGTTGAGGCCTGGCGGATATCGAGAAGAGAGGATATACTGAAGGGCGAGTTCCCATCTCCGGAGTTCGGATAGGTTGGTGTTGGTGGGAAGTATCCAGATAACTCGGACGGTGTAACACTGTGCCAAGATGTGCTGGCCGTGCATCAAGGCATGTTTAGCCACAGGGTGATCCTCATTACCAACAAACACTGTCTGCCTGTGTCCATTCATGCGAATGGACAGTTTGTTGCTGGTCATTCCCACATAGAAAGCATCACAGTGCAGGCAGGTCAGTTGGTAAATCACGTGGGTGCTTTCACATGTGGCTCTCCCTTTGATTGTGTACACCTTCCGGGTTACAGGACTGGAGTAGGTGGTGGTGGGAGGGTGCATAGGACAGGTTTTACACCGGGGGCGGTTGCAAGGGTAGGAGCCAGAGGGTAGGGGAGGTGGTTTGGGGATTTCATAGGGATGAACCAAGAGGTTACGAAGGTTAGGTGGACGGCGGAAAGACACTCTTGGTGGAGTGGGGAGGATTTCATGAAGGATGGATCTCATTTCGGGGCAGGATTTTAGGAAGTCGTATCCCTGCTGGAGAGCCACATTCAAGGTCTGATCCAGTCCTGGGAAGTATTCTGTTACAAGTGGGGCACTTTTGGGGTTCTTCTGTGAGAGGTTCTGGGTTTGAGGGGATGAGGAAGTGGCTCTGGTTATCTGCTTCTGTACCAGGTTGGGAGGGTAGTTGCGGGATGCGAAAGCTGTTTTCAGGTTGTTGGTGTAATGGTCGAGGGATTCAGGACTGGAGCAGATTCGTTTGCCACGAAGGCCTAGGCTGTAGGGAAGGGACCGTTTGATATGGAATGGGTGGCAGCTGTCATAATGGAGGTACTGTTGCTTGTTGGTGGGTTTGATGTGGACGGATGTGTGCAGCTGGCCATTGGACAGATGGAGGTCAACATCTAGGAAAGTGGCATGGGATTTGGAGTAGGACCAGGTGAATCTGATGGAACCAAAGGAGTTGAGGTTGGAGAGGAAATTCTGGAGTTGTTCTTCACTGTGAGTCCAGATCATGAAGATGTCGTCAATAAATCTGTACCAAACTTTGGGTTGGCAGGCTTGGGTAACCAAGAAGGCTTCCTCTAAGCGACCCATAAATAGGTTGGCATACGAGGGGGCCATCCTGGTACCCATGGCTGTTCCCTTTGATTGTTGGTATGTCTGGCCTTCAAAAGTGAAGAAGTTGTGGGTCAGGATGAAGCTGGCTAAGGTGACGAGGAAAGAGGTTTTAGGTAGGGTGGCAGGTGATCGGTGTGAAAGGAAGTGCTCCATTGCAGCGAGGCCCTGGACGTGCGGGATATTTGTGTATAGGGAAGTGGCATCAATGGTTACCAGGATGGTTTCTGGGGGTAACAGACTGGGTACGGGTTCCAGGCGTTCGAGAAAGTGGTTGGTGTCTTTGATGAAGGATGGGAGACTGCATGTAATGGGTTGAAGGTGTTGATCTACATAGGCAGAGATGCGTTCTGTGGGGGCTTGGTAACCAGCTACAATGGGGCGGCCAGGATGTTTGGGTTTGTGAATTTTAGGAAGTAGGTAGAAGGTGGGAGTGCGAGGTGACGGTGGGGTGAGGAGTTTGATGGAGTCAGGTGAAAGGTTTTGTAGGGGGCCTAAGGTTCTGAGGATTCCTTGAAGCTCCGCCTGGACATCAGGAATGGGATTACTTCGGCAAACTTTGTATGTAGAGTTGTCTGAAAGCTGACGCAGTCCCTCAGCCACATACTCCCGACGATCAAGTACCACAGTCGTGGTACCCTTGTCAGCCGGAAGAATGATGATGGATCGGTCAGCTTTCAGATCACGGATAGCCTGGGATTCGGCTGTGGTGATGTTGGGAGTAGGATTAAGGTTTTTCAAGAAAGATTGAGAGGCAAGGCTGGAAGTGAGAAATTCCTGGAAGGTTTGGAGAGGGTGATTTTGAGGAAGAGGAGGTGGGTCCCGCTGTGATGGAGGACGGAACTGTTGCAGGCAGGGTTCAATTTGGATAGTGTCTTGGGGAGTTGGATCATTAGGAGTGGGATCAGGATTGTTTTTCTTCGTGGCAAAGTGATATTTCCAGCAGAGACTACGAGTGTAGGACAGTAAATCCTTGACAAGGGCAGTTTGGTTGAACCTGGGAGTGGGGCTGAAGGTGAGGCCTTTGGATAGGACAGAGGTTTCGGATTGGGAGAGGGGTTTGGAGGAAAGGTTAACTACTGAATTGGGGTGTTGTGGTTCCAGATTGTGTTGACTAGAATTTTGAGGTGTTGGGGGGAGTGGAGCTGGAAGTGGGAGATTGAGTAGATGGGAGAGACTGGGTCTGTGTGCAATGAGAGGAGGTTGAGGTTTGTTGGAAAGGTTGTGGAGGGTGAGTGAGTTGCCTTTCCGGAGGTCAGCTTTCAGACAACTCTACATACAAAGTTTGCCGAAGTAATCCCATTCCTGATGTCCAGGCGGAGCTTCAAGGAATCCTCAGAACCTTAGGCCCCCTACAAAACCTTTCACCTGACTCCATCAAACTCCTCACCCCACCGTCACCTCGCACTCCCACCTTCTACCTACTTCCTAAAATTCACAAACCCAAACATCCTGGCCGCCCCATTGTAGCTGGTTACCAAGCCCCCACAGAACGCATCTCTGCCTATGTAGATCAACACCTTCAACCCATTACATGCAGTCTCCCATCCTTCATCAAAGACACCAACCACTTTCTCGAACGCCTGGAATCCGTACCCAGTCTGTTACCCCCAGAAACCATCCTGGTAACCATTGATGCCACTTCCCTATACACAAATATCCCGCACGTCCAGGGCCTCGCTGCACTTGAGCACTTCCTTTCACACCGATCACCTGCCACCCTACCTAAAACCTCTTTCCTCGTCACCTTAGCCAGCTTCATCCTGACCCACAACTTCTTCACTTTTGAAGGCCAGACATACCAACAATCAAAGGGAACAGCCATGGGTACCAGGATGGCCCCCTCGTATGCCAACCTATTTATGGGTCGCTTAGAGGAAGCCTTCTTGGTTACCCAAGCCTGCCAACCCAAAGTTTGGTACAGATTTATTGACGACATCTTCATGATCTGGACTCACAGTGAAGAACAACTCCAGAATTTCCTCTCCAACCTCAACTCCTTTGGTTCCATCAGATTCACCTGGTCCTACTCCAAATCCCATGCCACTTTCCTAGATGTTGACCTCCATCTGTCCAATGGCCAGCTGCACACATCCGTCCACATCAAACCCACCAACAAGCAACAGTACCTCCATTATGACAGCTGCCACCCATTCCATATCAAACGGTCCCTTCCCTACAGCCTAGGCCTTCGTGGCAAACGAATCTGCTCCAGTCCTGAATCCCTCGACCATTACACCAACAACCTGAAAACAGCTTTCGCATCCCGCAACTACCCTCCCAACCTGGTACAGAAGCAGATAACCAGAGCCACTTCCTCATCCCCTCAAACCCAGAACCTCTCACAGAAGAACCCCAAAAGTGCCCCACTTGTAACAGAATACTTCCCAGGACTGGATCAGACCTTGAATGTGGCTCTCCAGCAGGGATACGACTTCCTAAAATCCTGCCCCGAAATGAGATCCATCCTTCATGAAATCCTCCCCACTCCACCAAGAGTGTCTTTCCGCCGTCCACCTAACCTTCGTAACCTCTTGGTTCATCCCTATGAAATCCCCAAACCACCTCCCCTACCCTCTGGCTCCTACCCTTGCAACCGCCCCCGGTGTAAAACCTGTCCTATGCACCCTCCCACCACCACCTACTCCAGTCCTGTAACCCGGAAGGTGTACACAATCAAAGGGAGAGCCACATGTGAAAGCACCCACGTGATTTACCAACTGACCTGCCTGCACTGTGATGCTTTCTATGTGGGAATGACCAGCAACAAACTGTCCATTCGCATGAATGGACACAGGCAGACAGTGTTTGTTGGTAATGAGGATCACCCTGTGGCTAAACATGCCTTGATGCACGGCCAGCACATCTTGGCACAGTGTTACACCGTCCGAGTTATCTGGATACTTCCCACCAACACCAACCTATCCGAACTCCGGAGATGGGAACTCGCCCTTCAGTATATCCTCTCTTCTCGATATCCGCCAGGCCTCAACCTCCGCTAATTTCAAGTTGCCGCCGCTCATACCTCACCTGTCTTTCAACAACTTCTTTGCCTCTGTACTTCCGCCTCGACTGACATCTCTGCCCTTAACTCTTTGCCTTTAAATATGTCTGCTTGTGTCTGTGTATGTGCGGATGGATATGTGTGTGTGTGTGTGTGTGTGCGAGTGTATACCTGTCCTTTTTTTCCCCTAAGGGAAGTCTTTCCGCTCCCGGGATTGGAATGACTCCTTACCCTCTCCCTTAAAACCCACACCCTTTCATTTTTCCCTCTCCTTCCTTCCTTCCTGACGAAGCAACTGCCAGTTGCGAAAGCTTGTAATTCTGTGTGTGTGTTTGTGTGTTTTGTTCATGTGCCTGTCTGCCGGCGCTTTCCCGCTTGGTAAGTCTTGGAATCTTTATTTTTAATATATATATATATATATATATATATATATATATATATATATATATATATAGAATTACGAGCTTTCGCAACTGGCAGTTGCTTCGTCAGGAAAGAGGGAAGGAGAGGGAAAAATGAAAGGATGTGGGTTTTAAGGGAGAGGGTAAGGAGTCATTCCAATCCCGGGAGCGGAAAGACTTCCCTTGGGGAAAAAAAGGACAGGTGTACACTTGCACACACACACACACACATGCCAAAAACAGTGTACAGATATTTATACTAAATATGGTTCTTTTTATATGACTTTCCCATACAAACGATCAAAACCCAATGAAGACAGTGTTTCAGGATGCCAGTAGTGTTAGTGTGTGTGTGTGTGCAAGTGTACACCTGTCCTTTTTTTCCCCAAGGGAAGTCTTTCCGCTCCCGGGATTGGAATGACTCCTTACCCTCTCCCTTAAAACCCACATCCTTTCATTTTTCCCTCTCCTTCCCTCTTTCCTGACGAAGCAACTGCCAGTTGCGAAAGCTCGTAATTCTGTGTGTGTGTTTGTGTGTTTTGTTCATGTGCCTGTCTGCCGGCGCTTTCCCGCTTGGTAAGTCTTGGAATCTTTGTTTTTAATATATTTTTCCCATGTGGAAGTCTCTTTCTGTTTATATATATATATATATATATATATATATATATATATATATATATATATATATATATATATAACGTTGGTTGCGAAAGCTAGAAATTTTGTGTTATTTTATTGTGCCTGTCTACCGGCACTTTCCCGCTTGGTAAGTCTTGGAATCTTTGTTTTTAATATATCTTTCCCATGTGGAAGTTTCTTTCTATATGCTCAAACAAACCAAACACCACAGATGCCAAGTGTGGATGTATGCATTAGTTTACGTACCTTACATGGTGCTATTGGACATTTATTTTGGTAGCTATTCTGCCACACAATCTAAAACTTCTCATCTGCAAACAGCAAAACGTAATTTTTATTTACAACTGGAAATGAGTATATATCATGTTTTTCATGTGTGCCAAATACACTTCAAACAACACTTCAAGCTCGCACGCCTCATCCAGCCAAATGCACTACGAACAAATGAATACTACACAACCACAACAACATGCAATGGCAGCAAAAACGCTGCCTTTGTTTTGAAAAATTGGAGAAAGTGCAGTGTCTAAGTGCCCATAGGTCACAAAATCGGCCTATTCACTTTTCCAATAACACATGAGAAAGCACCACAATATCAAAACCGTAAGTAACACATGAAAAACATGATATATACTCATTTCCAGTTGTAAATAAAAATTACGTTTTGCTGTTTGCAGATGAGAAGTTTTAGATTGTGTGGCAGAATAGCTACCAAAATAAATGTCCAATAGCACCATGTAAGGTACGTAAACTAATGCATACATCCACGCTTTTTGCCAATTAGCTATAAATAGAATTCTAACATAATGTTATAAACAACACATAGTGCATCAGGTTGTTAATAAATATGTCAACTGTGAACTTTGAACAAATGATGTACAATATTTTACAACAATTGTTCATTCACAATTGTAAAAATTATGTACCAAAAGTTTTGCTAACTGTTAATATGTAACAATAATTTTACAGTTAGTAAATAAAAAATAACCCACTGAAGATAGCACAAAACGTGCTAAAACATGTCTGGGTGCAACAAAACAGAAAAAAAGGTGTCTTCCATATGGCAGAATTCCTCTTCCCATTTAGTAGCAAACATGGTCACAACAAATAGAACTGCAACACCACAAGATGATTACATCATGCCACTATTTGGACATTATGATTAGTCACCACTAAAGGGCAAAAACTCTGTTTTTCACATTAATTTGTCCATTTTCAAAGGCTACATGCAGAAAAAGACATATTAAATAGATAAAGGCAGCAGATCAGCTACTTTTACTTTTGCTGTAATGAACAAACTGTTACGTTTTAAGTTTTCTTTTTACAAGATGTCACAAGTTTCTTGTGCCTCCTCCCGTATTTAATTTTTTTAAGCAAATGGAGCATTGCACTTCATTGACATTGTATTTCGTACAACACTGCCAGACCAGGGAACAAATGAAGTCAGATGACAGCAAGAAACTACCACATAAGCCAGATGGAGAAATTATTGCACATTGCATAACGTGCATACCATTTAATAGGTCATGTCATATGGTAACAGGTACGTTACTGTCTCATCAGTGTTGTACCTGTTCTTATGCCATGTTTTTGTTGCTCATTTGTGTCAGTACTGTAATTAAAATAGCTCTAATCATATTCCAATTTTCTATAATAATGCAATATTTCTATGTAACGAAAATTTTATAAATAAAAATTACTACATTTAAAAAAAAAGGTTTATTTAAACATCAAAAATTTTAGTACTGACACTATGATTAACTGAAATTTAGGTTTCTTTACCCTGTTATCAGTAAAAAATAAAAAACACCTGCTACAACCAAGACCAAATAAATACCAAAAAATACCAGTTATTCAGAACTAATATACTGGTATCAGTTTTAACTGGTCACTTTTCCCATCTATAACTCAGCTGTACTTCTGGCTAACTAATTTTCAATTGATATGTTGAAGTGACTAAGTGAGTGGCAATTGTACTGACACTCTGAAACTTTATTACGAAAGTATACCTAACGTCTCTCTTACAAAGAGACAGGGCAGAAATATCATAATTTGGAACTCTATTTTGTCTTATAAAAAGGAACTTATTACAGGCTACGATTCATTAACATCAGGTAACAGAATGTTGGTAAGGAGCATACATTAACAACAAATTCACCAAAAAAAAACAAAGAATAAACAGAACACATAGAAATATAAAAGCATAAAAACACAGTACCCCTGGCAGCTGGGTCAGGAAATGCTCAAACAGCCATGATTAACTTGCTAAAAACACTGTACTGCACCATATACTACAAAACACTGAACTTTGCATTAGCATATGACAGCTGATGTATAGGCCACTAAATCAATCCACTGGGGAGAGGCTGCGCATCAGTATCAAGGAATTGCACTGGGAAGTGCACCTGGGAGGCCAGAGTAGTCATCTGCATTGGAAGTCACTGTCAGTGGTGTCTCAAGGAAGACATAAACTGGTTAAATGCAGTTTAATGAGACATTTGCTGCCTTGCCATTCACTAGAATGTCCATTGCTTGTGTATGTCTTTTGAGAATGTTACATGGGCCAGGACAAGGGTATGCAGTGGTGGTTCAATGCCTTCTGTGCAGTGCATAACATGTGTACAATGCTTGAGATCTTGGCGCACGGAGGAGGGAGGTGTATCATGTCGCAAAGCTTTTGGAAGATGGATTCTCAAGTGACACAAAAAATCTGGCTTACATGGCTGTCATTATTGTCTCTGTGTCAACAAAATCATCATGCAGGCACAATCTTTCACCATAAACCGAGCCAGCCACTGACAAACTGATATCAGATTTGAATGTTGTTCGCAAGTCAAGTAGTATAACTGGGCCACCAGGTCTCTTCATGGCACATTAGCACTGTCTTAAAACAATGGTGTCAGCATGCAATCATTCCAATGCTTGCCGGATGGTAGCTAGCGTTCTTATGGTGTGTATCACTACAAAATTTGGCCAGCTGAGTGAACAGTTCTTATCCAAAGTGACATCTGTAATCCATGCTGACATGCAGCAGACATCCAAATCTTGCCAAACAAGTTAAAGCAAAGACACAAGCTAATGTCCCGACTGTGATATTATCGACCGGTACTGCTTCAGGTGACAAGTATGATGGTCAGCATTGTTAATAACTACCTCTGCCCATTCGATGGGTGAAGCAGTCCAACAATGTCCAAATGTATGTGGGTGAATCTGCAAAGTCGCCAATCAGGACTAGGACATGGTGAGTAATCAAGCAGCGTTGACACTGGAGACAAGATCTGACCCATTCGTGACAATCTTACTGCATGCCTGACCACAAGAAACACTGAGACCTAAATGAAATGTTGGACACACCCCTGAATGGCGCAACTCATGAACAGCATTAAAAGCTTTCCTTCTGAGCACTTGTGGCAGAAAGAGACAAGCTCAGACATGATAGTTGTCACAGTACTGTCATGTCCCTTCCCTGGTATGTCAATGACGTGTAGCTTCAATACTGTTGCAGCAGTGTTGATGTACATACAGAGTTCATCATCTTCTCGATGACCTTGTGCAAGTGCAGAAAAATCTATTGGAGATACTGTTGACTCATTAGACACAATCTGCAACATTATTGTTGATCCCAGGTATGTGCTTAATGTTGACTCTGAACTGGATCATAAATCCTAAGTGGTTAAACTGCCTGGATGAGTACTTGACGCTGTTACACCTGAATGCAAATGTCAACGACATGTGGCCCATATAAACTGTGAACACTCACACTTCAACTTGAGAATGACAGTTGTTTTAGTGCCTGGTACACTGCCAGGAGCTCACAATTGTATGGGCTCCATTTCATCTGCAAAGGCGGTATGTTTGTGTGAGTAGTATGCCAGTGGTTGCCAGGCATTGTCCGACTGCTGTTGTAGTGGTGCACTGACAGCCATCTGAGTTGCATATACGACTACAGCTAGTGGTGCATCAAGCCACAGTGTGCCAGAAGTGCCGCACTGACCAAATTCTTCTTTGCTGCCTCAAACGTGGAACACATATGTCTGTCCACTGAACTGAAACTTGCCATTAACTTTTAGGCCCAATAACACCATCAAAAGTACCTGTAACTCTGCATCATGAGGACTGTATTATCTATGGAAGTTCTGCATATCTCAAGAAATGTTGTAAATCTTTTACTATTGGTACTGTGTCCATCTTCCCAGGCTGAAAAAGGGAGACCACAGCAGAGATCTTATGACTGAGAAATGTCACCTCTGGCAACCTGAAGACACACTTGGCCTCATTCAGAATGACTTTGCAGCACTCAACTTATTTGAATACCTCTTGAAAGTGCTATCGGCACTGTTCTGGGTTGGCGGAGAACACTAGGAGATCAATGAGGTATGTCAAGCAGCATGGTAACACTTGGAGAACGAAGACTATAAATTTTGCCAGGTTTGAGGAGCATTACATAACTCGAAAGTTGTGAACATGTATTCAAATAATCCAAAAGGTATTACTGTGGCAGTCTTGGGTATGTCTCCAATGGTTACCAGCATTTGAGTATATGCCTTCACACAGGCCAGAACTGTGAATACAGTGGCATCATGTAGCATGTAATTATAATCCCTCAAAGCAGTCAGGCACTGTCCATGAGTTAGATGCATGATAGTCACCACATGGGTGCCAGGCTCCACCTTACTTGGCACCAAGTGTAAAGCCAAGGAACACAGGCTTTTAGATGGCCACATTTTGCCTTCATGTATCACAGAATCAATTCAGCTTTTTCTATAGCTAAGCTGTCCAGAGCCAAATGTCTTGGCCAATATGCTACAGGGCATCCATCTGTCATATTTATGTGGTGCACTGTGTCATACAGTATGAACTTAGGAGTACCGGGCAGCCTGGTCAAATTTGGGTAGTCGCTCACCAAATCTGTGTATTCACCCCCAGAAGCCTGTATCAACTTGGCACCCCCAGAAGCCTGTATCAACTTGGCGCTGTGGATGGCTGCACTGTAGTGAAAACTGGTGACTGCCAAGCCAGCAACACAGTCCACCATGCAAGCATTTGCAATGTCCAGAAGTAGTCAGTACTGTACCAGGAGATCTGCTCCAAGGATTGCCTTGGTGATGTCTGTGACAGTGAAGTACCGTGCAGGTGGCACAGTCCAATGTTGAGCCCCATGTGCTGAATATTGTACGTTGCGATTGAAAAGTTGCCAGTGGCTATCAGGTACAAGGCAGTGGTCAGCAACAATCAGCATGGCCATTTGAGGCAAGTTGCTCAGGTCTGAGCCGCTAACTACTACGAATTTCACACGGGTACCTCAATCAGTGACAAACAGGTGTTTGGAGGATGGCACTTGATTGCACCCACCACTGACCACTGGTTGCATTTGAGTGAGAATACGATGATGAACATTTCTTCATCTGATAAACAAACCAGCAGTGGTACCACACTTCAGCATGACACCTTGTAGGTTTATGGCACTGGTTGCATTTGAGTGAGAATACGATGATGAACATTTCTTCACCTGATAGCAAAACCAGCAGTGGTACCAGCACTTCTGCATGTCACCTTGTAGGTTTATGGCACCACCAGGAGTTCTATTCCTTGAACGCCATCAGTATCGACCTCTGCCATTGTTGGTGCTGTCCTGCAACAACAGCACCCCTGTGCACACAACAGTTCTACCTTTTCTGGGGGTGAGTTGTGGTCAGCCCTGCTACTGTTGCTGCAGCAGTCGCACTGTTGTTCTGCTCTGTGACTGCCCTGACCTGTGTGGGTGTGACTGCATCTTGTATTCAATCAGTCAGCTCCAGCATGGCATCCGGTGGCCTGTCAAGTCTGTGAGGCAACTATGGCTTTTATTTGTGGTGGCAAATGACTGCTCCATAGCATTCACAAGTTATCTGGTACAGTGACTGTGTCATTCTCACTGCATAAGTATCGCAAGTGCTGGGTTTGCTTTACATTGCCCATCTCCTCTTGAGTAAGAACTTGAGTTTGGTGTACAAGTCTGTTCCAGTGACACCATAATTATGTATTGCACCTCAGCAGTGAATCAATGGTCAAGTTTGTCACCTATAAGTGTGAACTCAGTTGCGTCAGCTTTTCTCCCTGTGCACAAAAACTTGTTTTTGCTTACACAAATCAAAGGATGGGATTATCTGGGCAGAACAATGGCAGCCAGACTGCTTTTCTCGATACTGTTGTTTTTCATCCATCATGCGATATGAACTGAGATTCCACCAATGATGACGGGGTCACTACTTGTCGGTTTCAGCACCACTTATGGCTGACCAATTTTTCCTTGATGTGTTCAAATGTGCGTGAATTCCTAAGGAACCAAACTGCAGGGGTTGTCAGTCCCTAGACTTACACACTACTTAAAATAACTTAAATTGACTTATGCTAAGAACAATACATGCACCCATGCCTGAGGGAGGACTCAAACCTCTGGCGGGAAGGGCCGCACAATCCGTGAAATGGAACCTCGAACCACATGGTCACTCTGCGCAGCGCTTGATGTGCTCATAGTGACTAAGTGAATGCACTTGTACCAATTCTTAGAAACCTTATTAGAAATTCACACCTGAAATCTCTCTTATAAACAGACAGGACGGAAATGCCACAATTTGGAACTCTAATCCTCAAAGTAAAAAGGGATTGTTTATAGTCTACAACAGACTAACACTAGGTAATAGAACACTGGCAAGGAGTGTACATTACCAACAACTTTACAAAAAACAAAGACTAAACAGAATACACAGAAAACGTATAAGAATATAAAAACACAGTACCACTGGCATCTGGGTGCAGAACAGATCACACAGCCGCAATCCACTTGCAATGAACACTACACTGCACCACACATTACACAACACTGAACTTCACATTAGCTCATGGCGGCTGATATGTAGGCTGCTACAAGCCAATCAGCATAAACTTACACAATTGCACATTCACAGATGTATTATTCAGGCTAGTTTTGCAGCTGTGAGCATGTTTGTACAAGTAATGAAGTCTCTGGGAACAGTTTTTTGAAACTATGGTTTTGTTTTGTTGTGACTAGTTGTCAGTGATTTAAATTGTTCAAAATGGTGGCAAATTATCCCATATTGAGACTTACTGATGCTAAAACAAGCAGGAGGAAATTTACTGACAGTTAGTTACAGAACATACCAGAAGATTGAACTTTGGCATTCAGAGGCAACAAATCAAAGTAGGATAGCTGGAAACTAAGAAGTGGAAACTTATTATAGTGAGGAAGTAGAACTTTCAAATATATCAAATATATTTTGCGACAGTGCAGGCTCAGATACTATGGACAATGATGGTGATGAAATCACACTGACCCTAGTTAATAAAACAGGTGACACTTGACATGATGAGCCACATAATATGCACTACCATCTGTTTACTTATTCATCCTACTACCAATACATCAATGCATTTCTTTAGGTTACTTCTAACTGATGACATATTTCAGTGTGTAGTTGATGAAACAAATGACAACACTGTGAATATATTTGTGAGTAACCATTTGAAGAATGGGTCTAGGATTTACACTCCTGGAAATTGAAATAAGAACACCGTGAATTCATTGTCTGAGGAAGGGGAAACTTTATTGACACATTCCTGGGGTCAGATACATCACATGATCACACTGACAGAACCACAGGCACATAGACACAGGCAACAGAGCATGCACAATGTCGGCACTAGTACAGTGTATATCCACCTTTCGCAGCAATGCAGGCTGCTATTCTCCCATGGAGATGATCATAGAGATACTGGATGTAGTCCTGTGGAACGGCTTGCCATGCCATTTCCACCTGGCGCCTCAGTTGGACCAGCGTTCGTGCTGGTCGTGCAGACTGCGTGAGACGATGCTTCATCCAGTTCCAAAAATGCTCAATGGGGGACAGATCCGGAGATCTTGCTGGCCAGGGTAGTTGACTTACACCTTCTAGAGCACGTTGGGTGGCACAGGATACATGCGGACGTGCATTGTCCTGTTGGAACAGCAAGTTCCCTTGCCCGTCTAGGAATGGTAGAACGATGGGTTGGATGACGGTTTGGATGTACCGTGCACTATTCAGTGTCCCCTCGACGATCACCAGAGGTGTACGGCCAGTGTAGGAGATCGCTCCCCACACCATGATGCCGGGTGTTGGCCCTGTGTGCCTCGGTCGTATGCAGTCCTGATTGTGGCGCTCACCTGCACGGCGCCAAACACGCATACGACCATCATTGGCACCAAGGCAGAAGCAACTCTCATCGCTGAAGACACGTCTCCATTCGTCCCTCCATTCACACCTGTCGCAACACCACTGGAGGCAGGCTGCACGATGTTGGGGCGTGAGCGGAAGACGGCCTAACAGTGTGCGGGACCGTAGCCCAGCTTCATGGAGACGGTTGCGAATGGTCCTCGCCGATACCCCAGGAGCAACAGTGTCCCTAATTTGCTGGGAAGTGGCGGTGCGGTCCCCTATGGCACTGCGTAGGATCCTACGGTCTTGGCGTGCATCCGTGCGTGGCTGCGGTCCGGTCCCAGGTCGACGGGCACGTGCACCTTCCGCCGACCACTGGCGACAACATCAATGTACTGTGGAGACCTCACGCCCCACGTGTTGAGCAATTCGGTGGTACCTCCACCCGGCCTCCCGCATGCCCACTATACGCCCTCGCTCAAAGTCCGTCAACTGCACATACGGTTCACGTCCACGCTGTCGCGGCATGCTACCAGTGTGAAAGACTGCGATGGAGCTCCGTATGCCACGGCAAACTGGCTTACACTGACGGCGGCGGTGCACAAATGCTGCGCAGCTAGCGCCATTCGACGGCCAACATCGCAGTTCCTGGTGTGTCCGCTGTGCCGTGCGTGTGATCATTGCTTGTACAGCACTCTCGCAGTGTCCGGAGCAAGTATGGTGGGTCTGACACACCGGTGTCAATGTGTTCTTTTTTCCATTTCCAGGAGTGTATAACTGGAAACCTGGGTATTCATTAAATATGGGTACTAACGTCAACTCTGTCCAATTAAAAGACAACTGAAAGGAGATTGTCTGCTTCAAACCAGAGGAATAAGTATGATGAAAGACAGATAAATGATAATTTTACCTTTTTATACAGAGGGGTTCAAAAAATGTATCCACTGTTTAAAAGTCCATACCTTGCAACCTAATTGATGGAGTTGTCTCATTTTTGGTGAAAGTGTAGCTTAAAGTCCAACTTAAAGATATCACTGTAGGTGTTCCAAATGGTCACCATTAATATCTGCACACAAACGATGCTGCCGAACTGCAGCACAGACTACTGACAGCAACGTGTTCAGTTGGATATTTGCACATGACTGTACAATGGATTCTCGAAGTTCATCCAATGTGCATGGGTTTTGTCAATAAACGACATCCTTTAGTGTTCCCCACAGGTTAGGTCTGGAGAATCTGGTGGATACTCCACAGCACCTCTACGGCCCATGCATCTTCCTGGTAGATTTTCGTCGAGATACGCCCTAACACGATATTGGTAGTGGGCTGGGGCACCATCTTGTTGAAAGTAAACTCTTCTATCTCCATACAAGTCTCAGATGGTATGAAAATGGGTGTCTGATGCTTCTGAAGGTACACCTCACCAGTAACTGTGCCGTCAAAGAAGAATGGCTCAATCAAGCCTCAGTAAGACAACCCACACCACACATTTATTCTTGGCAAATTCACGGCTTTGTCTACATGGACATTTCGATTTTTGGCAGCCCAGTAGATGCAACTGTGGCGATTTACTGTACCATTGAGTTTTAACTGTGTCTCAGCAGATCACACAATCATCTCTGCAAACTCTTCATCATTGCGCTCCATGTTAGTAAACCACTCACAGTACTCCATTCTATGATCTGGGTTGCCCTCATTCATTGCGTGTCGCGATCATGGGATGCAGCACTTCCACAATGCTGTATTCAAAATTCGCCGAACGCTTGAGCGACTCACTCCAGTTTCATGCGCACACTGTATCACAGATTTCTGTGGTGAGCGAGTGAATTGTTGTAACACACGACGGGAGTTAGCTGGACTTGTTACTGTTACAGGTCATCCAGACCGTCGTTTGTGTACATCTTTAACACAGCCTTCAGCTTCAAATTTGTCTCCAATGCAACGAATTGTTAAACATGTCGGTGGCTCTGTTTGAGACTCATTTCGCCGTTGCCGTTGACCTTATTAATGTTTTCGTACTTAAAATACCACTTCAAAACTGATTTCCTTTCATCGAATGTAATCCTTGAGTCAGATGTGTTTACTCGAGTAACTAGGTGCAACTAAGAACAAAACACTGACTATCTGGCAACTGTAATCTGAGAAAACAAAGCAATGCAATACAACACTTGTGTGGCGATTGTCGGAGCTACAAACTATTACACTACCAAAGATGAGACAACTCTGTCAATTAGTTTGCCAGTTATGGACGTTTAAACAGTGGATACATTATTTTGGACCCCTCTGTATTTTGCTAAGAATCCCCAGTCAAGATACTCAAAACAATATGATTGATTGTACAAAATACAACCTATAATACTTCATTTCAACAAAATATGGATAAGTGTATTCCCCCAGGAAGAGCTCTGTCTTTATATGAATAAATGATTCTTTTTTGGGGAAGATTGTTCTGTGGACAAAATATACACTGCCTGACAAAACAAATGAAGCAGTGCTTTGATGTCAATGTAACTTTGTACACATACATATCATCAGCAAGTAAGTAAATGACTGCAGTTGCAGTTCTCTGTGAATGGAAACCCGAGTACTTATGTGTCGTTGCCTTTGCTAGTAGGATAACAAGGGGCATAAATAGTGTCAGATATTAAGTGATTACTGAGAAAGACATGGTGATACCACATACTCTTGTGAGACAGTGTTATCAGCACTTGGCAGAGTTTGAAATGGACCTCATTGTCAGTCCTCCACTTGAACAACTGGTTGAATCATGTAATATTTAGATTTGTGGGACATTTGGATGTGACTGTGGCCTGATGTTGGACTGCGTGGAATGTGAGGGCAGCCATACTCATCCTCAAGGTTCTGGTCGATCGTGTCTGACCACCACAAGAGAAAATTGCAGTATTTTGCACCAAGCACATTACAACCCCATCTCATCTGCGCCATGCAATGGACTCCCTAGTCAGAAACTAGCAGCAGCTGGATTATGGAATTACCATCCAATGCATAGGAAGCTGTTACCACCACAACACAAATAGCTGTGAATGGAATGGTGCTGTGACAAGGAAGCATGGACTGCTAATGAATGGTGTCCCATAGTGTTCTGCACTTAATCACAGTTCTGCATTAACCTGGATCACCATCATCAGCTATTGTGGTGGCAACCTGGAGAAAACCTCATTCTTCTAATGTCTTGGAGAGGCACAGCAGTGTTACTCCTGGTGTTATGGTGTGGGAAGCCATATGACTTCAGGTCTTGGCTGACAATGATTGAGGAAACTCTGACAGAATAGCAATAAATGGACATACTGCTTCCTTATGTGACATGTGACAGTATCATGATGCCACTTTTCAGCAGGACAGTGCTTTGCCCACATATGCCATATGGTCATTATGAACTGTCTCCATGATGCTGTGGAGCTCCTGTGGCCAGTAAGATCACCTGATTTGTCCTCAACAGAATGTGTGGGACCAGCTCAGATATCAACTCTATCTCAGTGCCAGTAAGCAAGATAGCAAATACCAGTTACGACAGTTGTGGGCCAGCTTGCCTCAGGAGAGCATACAATGGCTTTATGACACCCTTCCCACACAAATCAGTGCATGCATCCAGGACAGAGGGGGAGCAATGTACTGACAAGTGGGCTCATACTGCATGTTATTTGTAAATTTGGCTTGATTTTGTAACCAAACAAATAACATCATATACCCTCTCATCTCATGAAGTTTCATTGCAGTTCCTCCTCCCTTTTGGGTGCTTTACTTTTTTTGTCAGCCAATTAATGAAACAAAATGCAAAAATGTGCCATCAAAATCTACATAGTGAAACAGATTGGAGAACTTTAATTAAGTATTCTGTGTACCTGTGGATGTTTGACAATGTGGTTGTAAAACCACATGCTGAAAATTTCATTTACGTATGTTGGAGAAGAAGCTGCATGTTTACCCCATATTTATACGGACAAAGCCTGATGAATATGAAAAACACACTGCCCCAAGACACTAATATTAAGTGTGAGCAGTATCCTAAGGAAGTTGAATACAAATGTTGGAAAAAGAAGCAACAACTGCTCAGTATTTTTGAGGCACAATGACTGGAACTTGGAAGGACAGATGAGAGGTCAATAACACATTTCATAGTACAATGGTACTTGCGCTGCATTCATGCCAGCAAATAATTGCATAAGCACTGTCAACTGTCAAATACAATGTGAAAATGTCTGGGATCAATAGGCAAGATAAATGCTGTCATGTTATTGATCTGAACAGAGGATCATCTTGGCTTAAAACACTATTCTTCTGTATAACTGACATAGTAATTTCAAACTCGCATTACCTACACAACAAATATTCAGAGAATAAGTTGGGGCTGTATGAAAAATTATAAAGGGACTACTTCCTCCAGTGGAAAAACCTTGAGTTATGAAAAAAAGGACCTCATTAGAAAACACAAATTACGCAAAAGTGGGAGCCAACTAAAGATAAAAAGCAAGTGCTGAGACAAAGCTGTAAAAAGTGCACCAATGAGGGCAAGCCTCTTGGCACCTCATGAATGCAGAGTCCATCCAAACAACCCTGGATTCTGTTTGAACTGCTATGCAATGAAACATGATTAATGATTGTTTTGTTTTATAATGGATAGCCTAAATATTTCCAGAGAGGTCTATTTGTTCATATGCATGATGTTTGAATTTCTATTGCTTAACGTTTTATAATTGTTTCGATGTTTTCAAAGTCATTCTTTTTTTTCCTTGACAAAGATGTGCATTTGTTTAATGTTTGAATTGTAGTTTCCTTGCATCTGCAATAAATCAGAAGTGCTACCAATATTTTCAGAAATATTGGTTATGAGTGTCAGATGGCATGTAAGCTGTATCACATGATCCCAGTACAAGTGACCCTTACATATATTTTTGCATGATGTGCAGATTTACATTAGCTCTCAGTATCATATAAATACAGAACTTCAAGATTTTGTTTGATTATGGCATTGGGTCATAGCGCACATGTAAACTTTCAAGTTTCCACCTCACAGATTAGGATGTCTTATTAAATCTTGCAGCAAATGTATTAAACAGCACTAAGGAGACCACCAACCTCAGTATACCGGGTGATCAAAAAGTCAGTATAACTTTGAAAACTTAATAAATCATGGAATAATGTGGATAGAGAGGTAGCAAGTGACACACATGCTTGGAATGACACGGGGTTTTATTAGAATAAAAAACACCCCATATTGCTGGACACGTGAAAGATCTCTTGCGCGCATCGTTTGGTGATGATCTTGTGCTCAGCCGCCACTTTCATCATGCTTGGGCTCCCAGGTCCCCAGACCTCAGTCTGTGCGATTATTGGCTTTGGGGTTACCTGAAGTCGCAAGTGTATCGTGATCGACCGACATCTCTAGGGATGCTGAAAGACAACATCCGATGCCAATGCCTCACCATAACTCCGGACATGCTTTACAGTGCTGTTCACAACATTATTCCTACACTACAGCTATTGTTGGGGAATGATGGTGGACATATTGAGCATTTTCTGTAAAGAACACCATCTTTGCTTTGTCTTACTTTGTTATGCTAATTATTGCTATTCTGATCAGATGAAGCGCCATCTGTGGGACATTTTTTGAATGTTTGTATTTTTTTGGTTCTAATAAAACCCCAAGTCATTCCAAGCATGTGTGTCAATTTGTACCTCTCTATCTACATTATTCTGTGATTTATTCAGTTTTCAAATTTATACTGACTTTTTTGATCACCCGGTAGTTCATTATCAAAACTGTCATATGCAATGACTCCTTTAGTAATGATGTTGGTGCAGACTCTAACGATCTGGTATTTCAAATGACTCTGTTTTCTTTTCCTCCTAAATACATGCAATGAAAATTTATTTCAAAACTTCCATTTTCAAGCCACTGTCTCTGCATTTCCATAGATTATTGTTATCACCCATAGATATGGGTGTCATTCAGATTATTATATAATCAAGAGAAGCTTGTAAATTGTGTAACTGATTACATTTGAAATGGAATTACCAACACATTCCAAACACATATGTAACAATCTCTCAAAAATTATGCAAGTACAATAATGATTTTATCTACCACATATTACAGTGTGCAAGAGGTAATATTGCAACTAAAAAGTAGATACATGGATGCCATGTTAGTCTATGAACTGAAGGATTCCACACACAGTATTAAAGTGACCTATAATGTATTTGTTTGGTCTGGTAGTTTTCCTAAGTATATAATGAGAGTTGTGTCCCTAAACCAAAAAAGGAACACTAAATATATACAGAACTAAAGCAATTTCACTGCTGTTATTGTTTTATAGACAGGATAACCAATTTTCAATTAAAAAGGGCTATTTAGTGAAGCACTTTTCTACTTCTGATGTAGTAAAAAAAGGGGGTGGGGGGTAAACTATAGCACAATTCAAATGGATAATTAGATTTGGATGATATATTATTAGTCCTGCCCAAAGTCTCTGATACAAGTGACAAAAGAATATTATTATACAGCACAGTAACTAAAGAGAGGTTCTTAAATAGCTCACAAAATATACACATATCAAAAACATCACATAAAGTTAGATCATTAATACACATCCAAAATATATAAATGTAAGAATTTTTCAGGGCAGTCTTTTGAAAACTGGTATTATTATTAACATGCAACAGTATATTTCAATGTAGGGTTAAATTTTGCAAATAAAGTTGCCAAGCATTCACTGATGAAACACTTGTTCCTCTCACAGCAAAAGCCAGTAAAACAACAATAAATTGCTTCAAATGATCAGAATGTAGTAATTAACACAGGTTAAAAGAGCCACTACCCTACACGAGTACATCTGCTCACTGGATGTCTCAGAGCACAGATGCAATACCATAATCACTGGATATTCAAATACTAGACGAAAATCACCAGTATTGCTGGTTTGTGATACATATTAGTACATGTGCCAAGCTTGGTTCGAGTATGCTGCAGAAGTTTCAACCAGAAGCTCTTACACCTCCTCCATGCAGTTCCAATCTCTCTCCATGCAATTTCAATATTTTTGGAGCCCTGAATGAAGACAATCGCGGCTTTCAATTTGCTTTAGATGAAGAGGTGCACACTTGTGTACAATCATGGTTTCATAGGCAACCGCAAACATTCTCCCATGAAGGCACTGACCGACTTGCCTCACAGTGGGATAAATGTATTAACAGTTGTGAAGATTACTTTTGAAGTAATAAACAGTTTTCCATTAAGTTTCAAGTCTGTATGGACTACATAAACTTCTTGCCATGATATTTTGGCTGACAATGATTCAGCCTTCTTCGGGTGATTGTTTTGCACTATAGATAGCTAGTTCATATTGCTAACTTGACACCAAAAAATTGGGATGGAGAAGCATGCACAAAGGCAGCCACTAAACGGGTGACCACTGTCAAGTTTTGCATCCTCTTTGAATATTGCTCCATCTGTAGTGCACAAGGGCACGCATAATGGTGATACTACATGCGCACTATCAGAATATGCACTCATGGATTTAAAATTCAGATGTCAAAATTAATAAAATTAACAGTTGCCAGATGTGTCTTTTGTCATAAAATGTTTTCTTTCTGAAGAAATTACAGAAATCACCAGATCCCACACCTTATCCAGTTGGAAGACACATCACAATTAATAAGAGCTTCTACCAAACACATTTCCATTGAATCCTTAATAACTGAATCCCAGAATGATCTCGCCAAGGCCAAGATTTCCATGGCAGAATAATCTATTGAATATCCTTTGTAGATACAATGCTTGGCAATGGCTGACATACTGGGTTGTGAAAGGCAAGTGTGGAGATCATATACGTCTTTCATGCACAATGCACGGTGTCTGACCAATGTAGGCTTTGCCACAATGGCACTGCTTCAATTATTTATATTTCATTCAGGACTTTCCTTTATCACATTTCTTGAAAGTATTACATTCCAAATCTTCTGAAAAACCAAATGCAACCCACTTCAGTGAAAGAGTAATTGTTGCTGATGAATTAATCTAAAAGCTTCTTTGATTTGTTTACCACCACTCCATTATTTCTTATGTGTTACATTTGGGGTCAACCATGCACCTTCACAAAGAATAATCATAGCCCATGAAAGGACAGTCAGAACAGTCTACAGGATCAGTTCATGACCTCCTTACTGGCCACTGTTTAAGAGCCTCAGATGTGTAACTCTGTCATCCTAGTATATATGCTTCCTCATTGCACACCTGTTTAATAATACAGACTGATTCAAAAGGAACTGCAATATTCACTCAGTGGATACCTGACAGAAAAAAACCATTTGCACTTGGATAATACTTCGTTTAGATGTTACAGAAACAACTGTGTTATTTATAGGAGACTATATTTTCATTAAGCTTCTAACATAATTGAAAAGTCTGAGTGATAAAATGCACATT
Source organism: Schistocerca gregaria (assembly GCF_023897955.1). Classification (NCBI taxonomy): domain Eukaryota; kingdom Metazoa; phylum Arthropoda; class Insecta; order Orthoptera; family Acrididae; genus Schistocerca; species Schistocerca gregaria. Next base: position 692,066,844 of record NC_064922.1, on the reverse strand, counting down.
TTCTGACCTAGGTTGTAAGGCTTTCTCATTAGCATGGGGGAACCTTACAGTAATTTTAAACTTTACATGTTATGTCGATTTGTTTGGATGTATCAACAGAAATCTTTTGTTTTGGGTTTATTTTACAGAATTCTACTCTCTAAGCCTTTTGTCCACATTCTGTGAATTACATAGTAACTCATTCAGTAGAGAGATAGTTTTGGCTCATGTGGTATGTACTTAATAGAAAACTAGTCCAATGTCTCACCATGTCTTCTTTTGCCATGGTGTACAAGTGACTGTAAAGAACAATGAATATCTAGAAAGTATATTTCAATAACCAATGACAACAACAGAACAAAACAATTCGTGTAAACTGAAATACAGGCTACAGACTATACTTTTGTTCTATATTCGAACATGAGGAAACACATGTCTGTAAAAGATGTACAGAATGATACCAACAGGAATGTAATGAAAGTAGTCCAAACATATCGAGCACTTTAACAAATGGGGGCCTGAAGGTCTTACTTGCCTTCATAAAGACACTATCCATATCAGGTGTCACTAATACAGTGCTGTGCAAGCACAGGTGAGCTGGTGATGGCAGCCGGTGACCAGGTTGTCCCTGGAAAGCCCCTTGGTTAATTGTGTGCGCACCATTTAAATGACAATGTGCTCTACGATTGCTGCAGTGGCACAACTTACAGCCACTGTGGCTGGTAGGTGTAGTAACCAGTGGATCTGTCCAACTATAGTGTACAAGTGCTGTAGCTCAACTGACATGAGAGGCCTGTGTTGGCTGGAGTGGCAAGGGAAGAAAGGAAGTTGAGGGGGATGGAGGAAAGGGTGGCTAATGCCTGGGAAGAAGAGGCAGCAAGCAGAAAGGAGACCCACCACTGGTGCTGACAAGAGTCCCAATTGCCAGAGTAGGCAGGCATGACCAGGCCTGTTTGTACCCTGGAGCAGCCAGTGCCAATTAAGAACAGGGTGTCAGGTACGCAGCCCAAGGGGGGGGGGGGGGCAGCATTTTATTTATTTATTTATTATTACTGATATACACTCCTGGAAATTGAAATAAGAACACCGTGAATTCATTGTCCCAGGAAGGGGAAACTTTATTGACACATTCCTGGGGTCAGATACATCACATGATCACACTGACAGAACTACAGGCACATAGACACAGGCAACAGAGCATGCACAATGTCGGCACTAGTACAGTGTATATCCACCTTTCGCAGCAATGCAGGCTGCTATTCTCCCATGGAGGCGATCGTAGAGATGCTGGATGTAGTCCTGTGGAACGGCTTGCCATGCCATTTCCACCTGGCGCCTCAGTTGGACCAGTGTTCGTGCTGGACGTGCAGACCGCGTGAGACGACGCTTCATCCAGTCCCAAACATGCTCAATGGGGGACAGATCCGGAGATCTTGCTGGCCAGGATAGTTGACTTACACCTTCTAGAGCACGTTGGGTGGCACGGGATACATGCGGACGTGCATTGTCCTGTTGGAACAGCAAGTTCCCTTGCCGGTCTAGGAATGGTAGAACGATGGGTTGGATGACGGTTTGGATGTACCGTGCACTATTCAGTGTCCCCTCGACGATCACCAGAGGTGTACGGCCAGTGTAGGAGATCGCTCCCCACACCATGATGCCGGGTGATGGCCCTGTGTGCCTCGGTCGTATGCAGTCCTGATTGTGGCGCTCACCTGCACGGCGCCAAACACGCATACGACCATCATTGGCACCAAGGCAGAAGTGACTCACATCGCTGAAGACGACACGTCTCTATTTGTCCCTCCATTCACGCCTGTCGCGACACCACTGGAGGCGGGCTGCACGATGTTGGGGCGTGAGCGGAAGACGGCCTAACGGTGTGCGGGACCGTAGCCCAGCTTCATGGAGACGGTTGCGAATGGTCCTCGCCGATACCCCAGGAGCAACAGTGTCCCTAATTTGCTGGGAAGTGGCTGTGCGGTCCCCTACGGCACTGCGTAGGATCCTACAGTCTTGGCGTGCATCCATGCGTCGCTGCGGTCCGGTCCCAGGTCGACGGGCACGTGCACCTTCCGCCGACCACTGGCGACAACATCGATGTACTGTGGAGACCTCACGCCCCACGAGTTGTGCAATTCGGCGGTACGTCCACCCAGCCTCCAGCATGCCCACTATACGCCCTCGCTCAAAGTCCGTCAGCTGCACATACCGTTCACGTCCACGCTGTCGCGGCATGCTACCAGTGTTAAAGACTGCGATGGAGCTCCGTATGCCACGGCAAACTGGCTGACACTGACGGCGACGGTGCACAAATGCTGCGCAGCTAGCGCCATTCGACGGCCAACACCGCGGTTCCTGGTGTGTCCGCTGTGCCGTGCGTGTGATCATTGCTTGTACAGCCCTCTCGCAGTGTCCGGAGCAAGTATGGTGGGTGTGACACACCGGTGTCAATGTGTTCTTTTTTCCATTTCCAGGAGTGTATTACACATGGTAGATGAGTGATTCAAAATTGGTACAATACAATAATATAATCAAGATAATAAACAATACAATACAAAAATACAATAGTGATAAATAACAATTCAGATAACAATGACAAAGGAAACAATCTGAATTACTACTCAAATTACTGATCTCTGTTGAAGAATTCATCTAAAGAGTAGAAACATTTTTCCAACAGAAATTCCTTTAGCTTTTTCTGTTGAAGAATTCATCTAAAGAGTAGAAACATTTTTCCAACAGAAATTCCTTTAGCTTTTTTTTTTACATCTACATCTACATCTACATGACTACTCTGCAATTCACATTTAAGTGCTTGGCAGAGGGTTCATCGAACTACAATCATACTATCTCTCTACTATTCCACTCCCGAACAGCGAGCGGGAAAAACAAACACCTAAACCTTTCTGTTCGAGCTCTGATTTCTCTTATTTTATTTTGATGATCATTCCTACCTATGTAGGTTGGGCTCAACAAAATATTTTCGCATTCGGAAGATAAAGTTGGTGACTGAAAGTTCGTAAAAAGGTCTCGCCGCGACGAAAAACGTCTATGCTGTAATGACTTCCATCCCAACTCGTGTATCATATCTGCCACACTCTCTCCCCTATAACGTGATAATACAAAACGAGCTGCCCTTTTTTGCACCCTTTCGATGTCCTCCGTCAATCCCACCTGGTAAGGATCCCACACCGCGCAGCAATATTCTAACACAGGACGAACGAGTGTAGTGTAAGCTGTCTCTTTAGTGGACTTGTTGCATCTTCTAAGTGTCCTGCCAATGAAACGCAAGCTTTGGCTCACCTTCCCGACAATATTATCTATGTGGTCCTTCCAACTGAAGTTGTTCGTAATTTTAACACCCAGGTACTTAGTTGAATTGACAGCCTTGAGAATTGTACTATTTATCGAGTAATCGAATTCCAATGGATTTCTTTTGGAACTCATGTGGATCATCTCACACTTTTCGTTATTTAGCGTCAACTGCCACCTGACACACCATACAGCAATCTTTTCTAAATCGCTTTGCAGCTGATACTGGTCTTCGGATGACCTTACTAGACGGTAAATTACAGCATCATCTGCGAACAACCTAAGAGAACTGCTCAGATTGTCACCCAGGTCATTTATATAGATCAGGAACAGTAGAGGTCCCAGGACGCTTCCCTGGGGAACACCTGATATCACTTCAGTTTTACTCGATGATTTACCGTCTATTACTATGAACTGCGACCTTCCTGACAGGAAATCACGAATCCAGTCACACAACTGAGACGACCCATAGCTCCGCAGCTTGATTAGAAGTTGCTTGTGAGGAACGGTGTCAAAAGCTTTCCGGAAATCTAGAAATACGGAATCAACTTGAGATCCCCTGTCAATAGCGGCCATTACTTTGTGTGAATAAAGAGCTAGCTGCGTTGCACAAGAGCGATGTTTTCTGAAGCCATGCTGATTACGTGTCAATAGATCGTTCCCTTCGAGGTGATTCATAATGTTTGAATACAGTATATGCTCCAAAACCCTACTGCAAACCGATGTCAATGATATAGGTCTGTAGTTAAATTGATTACTCCTACTACCCTTCTTGAACACTGGTGCGACCTGCGCAATTTTCCAATCTGTAGGTACAGATCTATCGGTGAGCGAGCGGTTGTATATGAGTGCTAAGTAGGGAGCTATAGTATCAGCCTAATCTGAAAGGAACCTAATCGGTATACAATCTGGACCTGAAGACTTGCCCGTATCAAGCGATTTGAGTTGTTTTGCAACCCCTAAGGTATCTACTTCTAAGAAACTCATGCTAGCAGATGTTCGTGTTTCAAATTCTGGAATATTCCATTCGTCTTCCCTGGTGAAGGAATTTCGGAAAACTGCATTCAGTAACTCCGCTTTAGCGGCACAGTCGTCGATAACAGTACCATCGGCACTGTGCAGCGAAGGTATTGACTGCGTCTTGCCGCTTGTGTACTTTACATACGACCAGAATTTCTTCGGATTTTCTATCAAATTTCGAGACAATGTTTCGTTGTGGAACCTATTAAAGGCATCTCGCATCGAAGTACATGCCAAATTTCGCGCATCTGTAAATTTTAATAGCATTTTATTTTAGTGCTTGTGTACTTTACCCCTTTTTGCGCCAGAGAGAGATTTTTCCGTTCACAGTGCATATCACCTTTCCGCCTTGTGTTATAACGATGGTATGCCTCATTTGTTTCATATTCAGAGGAATTGAGAAGAGTGAAAACCATGAGTGAGAGGAGATATTGTGAGGTAGTGGTTAATATACCTAACTGTTTAAAGAGATTTCGACATGAGGTTCTTGGAGGGACACTACAAATAATTCGGACTACTTTTTTCTGGCTTACAAAAAAAATTTTTTTGAAAGTGGTGAATTGCCCCAAAAGATTATTCTATAGCACATCATCACTGAATGAAAGTAACCAAAATACGCAGACTTTGATACGCTGATGTCTCCAATTTTGTAGATTATTCGGATGGCAAATGTTGCTGTATGTGTAATTCCCAGTTGAGCCGGTTATCTATGTGAACGCCTAGGAACTTTGTGCTCTGAACCCTCTGCAACTGTTGGCTCTCATGTGCAATGTTAATCTCTTCTGGGCTTATGTAACTGGATTGGAATTGCATGTAATTTGTTTTGCTGAGGTTTATTGCTAGAGAATTTGCCGTGAACCAGTTCAGAGCATTAGCAAGTGCTTGGTTGGCATTTAACTCTATGTCAGCGGAGGTTTTGCTGGCTGTCACTATACTTGTGTCATTGGCAAACATTGTGATGTTGCTAGCACTATTTGAGGACAGGGGTATGTCATTAATATATATAATAAATAGGAGGGGACCAAGGACTGACCCTTGTGGAACTCCATGATGTACTGTTCCCCAGTCAGACTCTAAATCTCCTACTTGTAGATTGTTAACACCGAATACTATTTTTTGTTGTCTGTCTTCCAGATATGATCTGAGCCAGTTACCCATTTGTCCACGGATTCCATATTGGTCTGCTTTTCCTAAAAGTATTGTGTGATCGATGCAGTCAAAAGCCTTAGTCAGGTCACAGAATATGCCAATGGGTAATTTTTTCTTGTCAAGGCATTCTAAAACATTATTTGTAAGTGTGTAAATTGCTTCAGTTGTAGATATGCCTGATCTGAAACCAAATTGTTGTTTACTAATTAGTGCAAATTTATCAAGGTGACTGACAATCCTGATGTATATTAATTTTTCAAAGGCTTTAGAAAATGCTCTTACAAGAGAAATAGGACGATAGTTGGCAAAATCTGTGGGATCACACTTTTTGTAGAGGGGCTTCGCAGTAACATACTTCATTCTGTCAGGGAAGATACTTTGATTTAGAGAGGAATTGAATATATGAGCTAGAACTTTAGAGAGTTGATTACAGCTGGCTTTTAGCAGTTTGCTGGAAATATTGTCTACACCCGACTAATATTTACTTTTTAGAGACTTCTTTTTTTTTTTTTTTTTTTTTTTTGCACGGTTATGGGGGCCATACCAATCAGTGGTAGTCCAAGGCTTATTGGTGGATTTTTTAGTATGGGTTTTATGTATTCTTTTTGGGAAGGTACTTTCAAATATTAGAGCCACTTCATTACTGAAAAGGATGCAACCAGTTCCAGTTGTGTGCTACAAATCATTCTTCAGTGTCAACCATGACCATACTAGCTCCAGACGATGGCCGGAATCCAGTGAGGTGCCATGCAAATGCTCTGGTCCAGACTGGGGTGTCATGCAAAAGTGTCGGCAAAATCAGCATCACTGGGGTATGGCTGCCCGGAGCAAGAGGTTAACCAGCATCTGCAGCTGACAGCTGTGTTGCAGCTGACAGCTGTGCAGGAGCTTGGTGGGAATCTATCACAGTGTGTGAAAAAGTTCTTGAAGGACTGCACCACGAAATGAAGAGCATTTTCCAAAACCAAGATGCAACACAAGCAATCTGTGGAGAATATCTTCGACAGAACCTTGACAGTCATGTCTGCTGTCACAGATGCACACTGAAAATCATAAGGTAAATGAGAAAAAGCATCAGATGCCAATTAACCTGAAAGCGTCTGAAAAGGGACAAGCGAAGTCAATGTGGACTCTCCCGCCAGTCTGTTCATGGGCGAGCCGTGTCGAGAAAATAGTGCATGGTGCTGCTTCGTGATACCAACACTTGCAGCAGACAGCAGTAAGGTGCTCCACCTCCCAATCAATGTCCAGCCAAAAAATGTGGTGCATCAGCAGGTTTTTGCAAGAGGCGGTAAGTGTTTATTGCAGCCTGTGCATTAATAGTGATGCTGAAGTTGTGACAGAGACAAAGCTGACCAGGTGGCTTCTTTACAGACACCAAGAGTATAGCCCATTCACTTGAAGAAATTGCTCTAACCACCCCCCAATGACATTAATCAATACATCCCTGTCTTAACCTGGTTGTGACACACTACTACGAGGGTCAGTCAAAAAGTAATGCCTCCTATTTTTTTTTTCTACGTTTAATTGTCAGGAAATTTAAATGCAATTACATAGGTTGAAAACCACAACATTGAGGATCATTTTGTCATTTTTCAATGTAATCTCCGCCCATCTCTACAGTTTTGGTCCATCTTTGAACAAGGGCATGTATCCCAGCACGGTAAAAATCACAGCTCTGCTTCCTAAGCCACAACATTGAGGATCATTTTGTCATTTTTCAATGTAATCTCCGCCCATCTCTACAGTTTTGGTCCATCTTTGAACAAGGACATGTATCCCAGCACGGTAAAAATCACAGCTCTGCTTCCTAAGCCATTGACGCACAGATGTTTTGACGGCCTCCTCATCTTCAAAATGAATCCCACGATGAGCTTCTTTTACTGGCCCGAACAGATGGAAGTCTGATGGTGCCAGGTCAGGGCTGTATGGGGGATGAGGCAAAACTTCCCATCCAATTTTGACAATCTCGTCAGAGGTGTGACGACTGGTGTGTGGTCTTGCATTGTCATGCAAAAGAAGAACATCTGCCATTGATTTTGTTGGGCGAACTCGCTGAAGACGTGCTTTAAGTTTTTTGAGGGTTGTGACGTATTGAACAGAATTTATTGTGCATCCCTGCTCCAAAAAATCAACCAGAATCACACCCTCTGTATCCCAGAAAACTGTTGCCATAACTTTCCCTGCCGATCGCACAGTTTTGAATTTTTTCTTCCTCGGCGAGCTTGTGTGACGCCACTCCATTGACTGCCTCTTTGATTCGGGTTCAAAAAAATGCACCCATGTTTCGTCCCCGGTCACAATTTTTTTCAGAAACTCATCTCCCTCCAAACGGAAGCGCTGCAAGTGTTGGGAGGCTATTGTTTTCCTTGCCTCTTTATTCTGATCGGTTAACATTCTTGGAACCCACCGTGCACAAACTTTTGAGTACCCCAATTGTTTAATAATCGTGATCATACTGCCTTTACTAAGAGAAATAATGCGACACACTTCATCTGCAGTCACCCGACGGTCACCACGAATGATGTCATCAACTTGCTGAATGTTGTGTGGAGTCACTGCACTCACCGGCCTGCCGCTCCGCTTTTCGTCAGTCAACGGTGTTTGCCCTTCAGCTTCCTTACAACGACGAACCCATCGTCTAACAGTGCTGACATCCACTGTCACAACACCATACACCTTCTTCAGTCTTTCATGAATGCGTATGGGCGTTTCACCTTCTGCATTCAAGAATTCAATCACACAACGCTGTCTCAAACGAACATCAATGTCGGCCATCTTACAAACTTCTGCTGTGCTGCCACCTGTTGACACAGAAAGTTACTACTGCAGTGGATTGCAGAAGAAGGTTTGAGGAATGGCGCCAAATTCAAATTTTTCACTTAACTTAATTTTTTTAAGTAGAAAAAAAAGGGAGGCATTACTTTTTGACCGACCCTCGTACCATTGGGCTTGCCTGAAAAAAGTGAGGCCACGTGGGTCATGAAATTGTTTGCACAGTCTAACCCTGGGGCAACAGAAACGAAAACTAAGAACACAAGGACTCCAATTCTTGGTGAGGCACTTGCTTTGACACCAGGTGCAACACATACCCAATAGAAAAACCAAAAGCAGCACAGCTATCTAACTCAAACAAATTTTCAATTGGTGAACCGTTCACTGTTCCTGCTGCTGATAACATGTTTGTGCACATTGGCCTGATTGGCTTGTTTGTGCTGCAGCTACCTCCTCTTCCCCTAGCACACTAAGCTCCATGCAGTGGAACTGCACACTGCCAACACACTGACATCATGCCAAGCACCTAACTGGTAGCTCGTTGCATGGTAAACCTCAAACAACTGTGCAATAATCAAAACCTCTTCTAACACAGGGGGCCGAATGAATGATTGTGCTTCTGAATACAGTGTATGCATAAGATTCATGAGATGTAGCCACAGCGAACAGACACTTACATATGAGGCTACCCAAGCTTGATAGATAGCTGCAGCTGTTTGCAACATTGGCAGAATCAACACAGACACCTACCACATGAGTATGCTTGTGGTGATAGAAAGACAGCAAATGTCACATATTGTCAAAACTAAGTGCATTTGGTTCTTGCAGAGGCACTAACTGACACAGGAAGATATATATACAAGGGGTTATCCATGATAAGGAAAGAGCTTTACAGACCACCAGGAATGCCATGAAATGTTGGCGACGCTGCTTCTCATAAGCATCCTAGTCTTAAGCATCCTAGTCTCCATGGTTTCATCATACAGTGAGAGAGGGGAGGTAGATGGATGTGGGGCAGCAGGTAAACACCTGGTGACTGAGCTCAGGTCAGCGTAGCCAAGAACTATTCCAACACAACCATATGAATCTGTTGTTGTGCAGACGAGACTGGAGTAAATCCACCATGGAAGAGCCAAAGACAGAATCTGATACATGCTAAAATTCAACCCTCACTTGTGTTCTAACTAGGAACAGAAGGATGCACAGAGCTGTAAAAAAGATATAATTTATTGGGTCACAGAGTGATCCCAACAAGAATAGAATGAAAGAGGCCCTTCCATGCCCTTATGAAGATGCTACCCATGTTGAGTGCCACTGTTGTAGTGCTGCACGGCATGGTGGGCCTGACGATGGTAGTCAGTGACCAGGTCGGTCCTGGCAGCCACCTTATGTTGGTTGTGCGTGCACCATTTGAATGTCAATTTCCACTATGTTTTCCATACTGGCCCAATTTACAGCCACTGTTGGTGACAGGTTTAGTAACTGCCAGGTTACTACAGTTTTAATATAATTGCCATCCATGTTGACACACGTCATAACAAGAAGCCATATTTCACACTACTTTATCAAAGAACAACACTGTCTGTAATGGCAGCCAAGTTGTCATAGAATGTTTGGTGGTTATTGTTTAATGTCCTGTCGACAACGAGGTCATTAGAGACAGAGCGCAAGCTCAGGTTAGGGAAGGATTGGGAAGGAAATCGGCCGTGCCCTTTCAAAGGAACCATCCCAACATTTGCCTGAAACGATTTAGGGAAATCACGGAAAACCTAAAACAGGATGGTGGAGACAGGATTGAACCATCGTCCTGCCGAATGCGAGTCCAGTGTGATAACCACTGCGCCACCTCGCTCGGTCATAGCATGTTTGACTGCATCACTGTCCTGTCCCTTCTGGCCGCAAGAAAAGCTTTCAGAGGAGTAAAATAACTGGAAATGGTAAGGACTGGCATTTCAGCTGCAGTTTAGATGATTAAATTTTTCTCAGCCAAGAACAATAATGAGTCGTCATACTGTAGCTATCATACAGAAATAAGTATTGTTGTTGATGCAAAAAAAATCACCATTTCCCAACATATCACCTTGCTTTTTTGGATTCCAGGATACCATCACCATAATATATTGCTATAGATGTTTTGGAATTGATGGATGCACTATCCTCCAAAATGTCAACCGACAAATATGTTTGCATGTTCCAGACTTTACACAGAGAATTTCCAGTAGATAATTCTTGAGTTCACCAAGTGCCCAACAGTGACACAATAAAGACAATATTTGATTGCGCATTGCACTTGGTTTATTTCATTGCCTGTTTCTATAAGGAAGTGAAGCAACAGCAAGTTTGTGAACTACATTTCATAGTGTTTTTAATTACTTTCCTTGTTTAATTTTGTAAGAGTTAGGCTCAGGCATATTTGACTTCGTTGTGTAGTGGAACACTGTTGTATTCACCACACCACCTCATCCAATTTGAGCAAGAAATTATGGAAGCAACACTTAATAATGCATAAATTCTCTAGCAGCAGGCAGTAAGTCATCAGCAGTCATTACAGGACTTATGCATTGCATGTTTACTTTATCATGTGTTTCTGTATGGAAATGAGTAGCAGCTACTCTTCCAATTCTATTCAGTAGTGCTCTTTTTTTTTTCAAGAACTAGGCCCATGTGTAATTTTTACCAATAGATATACCTAGGAATTGTGGTTGTTGTGGGGAGTTCATCGATGAACTGACTGATGTCTGCCAACAGATGTAAGCCATGTTGGCAACTGACTTCATATATTTAGTGGCAACTATGCTGGTAGTAAAGGTTGGTGGTTAGTCCCATACTGCCGCAAAGCCATTGAGGATCTTGCTGGCTTCTTCTATCATTAACATGGTCCATAGCAAGCTCTAACATGATGTCAAATGGTCAGCTGAGATTGGTTGGTGGGCCATACCTGATTACGAACTATTTCTCAGGAGGACCATATGTGGCTATAGATTCACTGAGCTGCTCTGTGAGGAAAAAAAATTACATACGCTGAGGAAATGACATGCTAATGCTTCTTCTACAGGAATGGTCCTCAAGGGAGTTAAGTAAATCAAAATTTTAAACATATATTCACTTATAATTTAATACAAAACTTTTAATGTATCAGAAAAATAGTCAGTTATAAATTTCACTTTTATTTACTTAATGACTAGTTTCGGGTTGGGTCCTATTTTCAAATAATCCAAATGATTTGAAAATAGGGCCCACCTGAAATTAGTCATCTTGTAAATAGAAGTGAAATATGGAAATTTGATGTTTTTCCATTGCACTGATTAACAAAAGTTGCTGCAATGCAATTAGTTCAGCAAGCTGGAAGTTCACAAAACTTTTAATACACATGTAAATGTACACATGATAAAATTCCTTGATTATTGTAAGCAAGTATGATCAAAAGCAAATTGTTTACAGCGCTTTATTTACACAGGCCACATTACTGTAGTGAAGATTAGCAGAAGTCAGCTGCTACACAACACTCCTGTAATATGAGTGATATGATCCTGACAATTATACACATAATTTCCCTCCCCAACTAAGCACTAGCATGGCGCAGCCGCTCACTCTATCCACTGACCCAAATGAACAATGTGGGATAGCTTATTTCTAACAGCTGGCCACTTAGCAAGAGGAGAGTGGAAGCTAATTATCAGCACCATGGGAGAGGAGGTGAGGAAAATCAATGGCTTCTGAGGCAGATGAAGATATTAATCTCAACAGCAAAGATGGTGGATGAGTCATTTTCAACTGATAGTGACACTTCAGTGGTAGTAAAGGTGGAGAAGATGGCTCTCAGTACAGCAGATCTAGCAGAAAAGGAAAACCACTGAGGAAAACAAAAAAAATCCACATCACGCCTGACTTAGAACAAGCAGCAATGTCATCAGCATCTGTCTACATATTCATGGCAGCTGCAAGGATCAGTAGTACACGTTTCCAAATTGGTCAGCTATTAAAGGCATATGTTTCATATAGGACAGACTCTTAAAACCCATCTGGCAATTTAATCACAGATATAACACCCTTCCTAATTTACTTTCAACCAACACAAAATGGTAAACACTGAATGGAAAAATACTCCAGGAAATTAACATTGGATTCTGGAGGGGCTATAATATCATGTAAGAAAGAATCAGAGCTGCATAGAAATTCCTGCATAAGGCCCAAGAAAGAACATATGCTATGGACGATGAACATCAATACTTTACCACAGAATGGGAAACATAAAACAACTGATGGATGTGTTAAGCAGACACAACACCCTCATACTAGCACTTCAGGAAGTGAGATACGGAGATGAGAATGCATTTGAAACCATGGGCTACAGGAATTTACAACTGAACCAGCCATAAAAAACAAACAGAAAGTCACTATGCTTGAAACAGCTTTCATGGTCAAATGGAATCTAATAGAATCTTCATCAGAGCGAACATAACTTCTCTCATTTATATCAGCAAACAATGGCAATACTGTCATAAATTCACAGGCGCCTATCAACAATGATGACAGAGAAAATCCAGAAAACATTGAGCAATTTTTGGAAATGCTAGAGAGTCTGAAATACCAAAGCACTAGATAAAGCTAATCATAGGGGACTTCAACACACAGACTGGCAGAGAAGAGAGACTTAAGGAAATAGTTGGAAATTTTACTGCTCACAAAGGTACCAGTAACAATACAGAGAAAGCCTCATCAATGTCTGCAAACAATTCAACTTAAAACTGAAGTCAACTTTTTTTCAGAAAATTATAAAGACGACAGAAGAACTGGTCTTCTCTTAATACACATTTAGGCTTGTATCAATTTGATCATGTGGCAAAAAGCAAACAAAACCATAGAGAAATCATGAACATTTGGATCACAAGAGGGTTAAGCATAGACACAGACCACTTTTTAATAGAAATCAAAGTCAAATTTCAAGCTAAAAGACCAAATCCCAAAATTTAAAAAGTTCATAGAATCTAAACAACATTTTCATCTGGCAAAGGGAATGAATTTGTCACAAAGCATCACACAGAGAAAATGAGAATTGGGATGAGATTATAGCAGCAATGACAGAAACAGTAAAAGAACTAGAACAACAGCCATTAAGAAGAAAACATAGATGGGAGGACAAGGTAAGTAACAAAGTGATAGAGCATAGATTAACAGCCTGGGAAAAAATGGAACTCCTGCAAAAAAGAAAGAGATTAGAACACATTCACTGATATCAGAAAGCAGACATCAAACAGCAGTGAAACAAAATATGACAAAAAAGGTTCATTTCGAGGAATTGGATGCAAATTTCAGACAGAACAATACTAGATACTTCTACAGAGTTTCCAAAGAAGAAATAATAGGATACATGCTGATGAGCCTTCACTTCAAAGATTCAGCAGGTAAACTGATTGCCAGCAACGAAGACAACTGTGAACTACTAGCAAAATATTCAAGAATCTTCTAAGCTGCAAGGAACCAATAAGATGACTAATTTTGAGACAATTCCAAAAGCGAAACCCATCTTCAGAACCATCATCACTGCATCAAAGTGAAAAATACGTTGATCAGATGAAAAACAACAGAGTGTCAGCAGAAGACAGGTTATTAGCTGATATATGGAAACTGGAAGAGAAGCAGGCAGCTGAGCCCATTTGTTGGTTATTAAAAATCACTAGGAGAAAGAAAGAATACTGGATGATTGGAAACAAGCCATAATCCATCCACTTCATAAGAAGGGAAACACACAGACACCAACAATTACCAGGAAATATCTTTAATTCCAGTCACGAGTTATATCTAAAGCACTACTGAATAAGATACAAGACAAATCAGAACACACAGTTGGTGTGTACCAAGTGGGATTCAGAAAATGCAGATCATGCCAACAGCAAATTTTTAATTTGAAAACAATTCTCAGTCCAGAATGATACGGAACCTTAACACATCATTATCTTCATTAACATAAAAAATGCCTATGATTCCATAGGCAGACAGTTCCTAACGCTATAAGAAGCAGGTATCAACTAAACCACAAGGCAACTAGTCAAAAAAATACAACTTCAAAAGCTGAATTCCTAGGAGAAGTTTCTGATCCATTCAGAATTAACACAGGAGTTCAGTAGGGTGATGGGCTCTCACCAGTTCTCTTCAATTTGGTATTAGACAAGATCGTGAGGGATTGGGATAATGAAGTACAAGAGAAAAACATTGAAGGAATCCATCTGTGACAAGCAAGAGGAAGATGAAATGTCTCACTTTTGCTGATGATATGCAATATTTTCTAACAACAAAACAGATGCAAAGATAATGACAGAGAAACTTCACAAAATTGCAGCTAAAACTGGTTTACAAATATCATACAAGAAAATGGAATATATTAAACACAAGCACAGCAGAAAAAAATATAATAATACAACACAGAAACATCAAGAGAATTAATAAGTTCAAATACTCAGGTGTACTGATACAATCAAACATATCAGATAACACCACAAGTAAAGAAAGATCAAATAAAATGGAATTAGCATATAAACTCACTGAAAATTAATATAATAGGAGGTATAAAAGGTATCTAAGGACGGTACAGCAACCAAAAGACAGTCACCACTTAACAATAACCAAGGAGTACTTGACCGAAAGCTTATGGACTTTAAACAACTTGAAACGGCTGGAAGATCAAGAGAAATTTATTAGTGCATATCACCATGAAACCATGCATTCAAACATCATAAAAGATCAGTATTGTTTCAGGCAAAAATTACATACTGTGCAACTGCAATTAAAATGGAATCACTACATGGATCTGAATGCCTTACATTGAATAAAAAAGGGTGAACAAACAGAAGTGAAAAAGAAAGAAAGGAGACTACTCAGAAACATTTTAAGATAAGAAAAGGACAAAGCCAAGAAATAAAAATTTAGACAGAAATGTAGAAACACTCACAGACTCAATAAGGAGGAAAGGATTATATAGTTTTAGTGTCATATTCACAGAATTAATGGCAATAGGCTAAACAAGAAAATTTTCAGTTTCATTTCCAAATTAAACAATTACACAGGTTGGCTGGAATATACAAGAAGGGATTTGATAGGACTTAACATCACAGGGATATGAAAATTTAATAGTCATGGGTGACTGGAATTCGGTAGTAGGGAAAGGGAGAGAAGGAAACGTAGTAGGTGAATATGGACTGGGGCAAAGAAATGAAAGAGGAAGCCGCCTGGTAGAATTTTGCACAGAGCACAACTTAATCATAGGTAACACTTGGTTCAAGAATCATAAAACAAGGCTGTATACATGGAAGAACCCTGGAGATACTCAAAGGTATCAGATAGATTATATAATGGTAAGACAGAGATTTAGGAACCAGGTTTTAAATTGTAAGACATTTCCAGGATCAGATGTGGACTCTGACCACAATCTATTGGTTATGACCTGTAGATTAAAACTGAAGAAACTGCAAAAAGGTGGGAATTTAAGGAGATGGGACCTGGATAAACTAAAAGAACCAGAGGTTGTACAGAGTTTCAGGGAGAGCATAAGGGATCAATTGACAGGAATGGGGGAAAGAAATACAGTAGAAGAAGAATGGGTAGCTTTGAGGGATGAAGTAGTGAAGACAGCAGAGGATCAAGCAGGTAAAAAGACGAGGGCTAGTAGAAATCCTTGGGTGACAGAAGAAATATTGAATTTAATTGATGAAAGGAGAAAATATAAAAATGCAATAAATGAAGCAGGCAAAAAGGAATACAGACGTCTCAAAAATGAGATCGACAGGAAGTGCAAAAAGGCTAAGCAGGGATGGCTAGAGGACAAATGTAAGGATGTGGAGGTTTATCTCACTAGGGGTAAGATAGATACTGCCTACAGTAAAATTAAAGAGACCTTTGGAGATAAGAGAACCACTTGTATGAACATCAAGAGCTCAGATGGAAACCCAGATCTAAGCAAAGAAAATAAAGCAGAAGGAAGGAGTATATAGAGGGTCTATACAAGGGCGATGTACTTGAGGACAATATTATGGAATTGGAAGAGGATGTAGATGAAGGTGAAATGGGAGATACGATACTGCGTGTAGAGTTTGACAGAGCACTGAAAGACCTGAGTCGAAACAAGGCCTCCGGAGTAGACAACATTCCATTGGAACTACTGACGGCCTCGGGAGAGCCAGTCCTTACAAAACTCTACCATCTGGTGAGCAGGATGTATGAGACAGGCGAAATACCCTCAGACTTCAAGAAGAGTATAATAATTTCAATCCCAAAGAAAGCAGGTGTTGACAGATGTGAAAATTACCGAACTATCAGTTTAATAAGTCACAGCTGCAAAATACTAACACGAATTTTTTACAGACGAATGGAAAACTAGTAGAAGCTGACCTCGGGGAAGATCAGTTTGGCTTCCGTAGAAATGTTGGAACACGTGAGGCAATACTGACCCTATGACTTATCTTAGAAGAAAGATTAAAGAAAGGCAAACCTATGTTTCTAGCATTTGTAGACTTAGAGAAAGCTTTTGACAATGTTGACTGGAATACTCTCCTTCAAATTCTGAAGGTGGCAGGGGTAAAATACAGGGAGTGAAAGGCTATTTACAATTTGTACAGAAACCAGATGGCAATTATAAGAGTCGAGGGGCATGAAAGGGAAGCACTGGTTGGGAAGGGAGTGAGACAGGGTTGTAGTCTCTCCCCGATGTTATTCAGTCTGTATATTGAGCAAGCAGTAAAGGAAACAAAAGAAAAATTTGGAGTAGGTATTAAAATCCATGGAGAAGAAATAAAAACTTTGACGTTCGCCGATGACATCGTAATTCTGTCAGAGACAGCAAAGGACTTGGAAGAGCAGTTGAACAGAATGGATAGTGTCTTGAAAGGAGGATATAAAATGAACATCAACAAAAGCAAAACGAGGATAATGGAATGTAGTCAAATTAAGTCAGGTGATGCTGAAGGAATTAGATTAGGAAATGAGACACTTAAAGTAGTAAAGGAGTTTTGCTATTTGGGGAGCAAAATAACTGATGATGGTCGAAGTAGAGAGGATATAAAATCTAGACTGGCAATTGCAAGGAAAGCATTTCTGAAAAAGAGAAATTTGTTAACATCGAGTATAGATTTAAGTGTCAGGAAGCCATGTATGGAAGTGAAACATGGACAATAAATAGTTTGGACAAGAAGAGAATAGAGGCTTTCGAAATGTGGTGCTATAGAAGAATGCTTAAGATTAGATGGGTAGATCACATAACTAATGAGGAAGTATTGAATAGGATTGGGAAGAAGAGAAATTTGTGGCACAACTTGACCAGAAGAAGGGATCGGTTGGTAGGACATGTTCTGAGGCATCAAGGGATCACCAATTTAGTATTGGAGGGCACCGTGGAGGGTAAAAATCGTAGAGGGAGACCAAGAGATGAATACAGTAAGCAGATTCAGAAGGACGTAGGTTGCAGTAGGTACTGGGAGATTAAGAAGCTTGCACAGGATAGAGTAGCATGGAGAGCTGCATCAAACCAGTCTCAGGACTGAAAACCACAACAACAACAACAAAAACATCACAGAAGACACCACACAGGACAGGAAAAAACTTACGTGCAAAATTTCCTATCCAACAACAAAAACTACAACTTAGGAGACTGGCATCAAATGAATTGAGGCAGGCCGTTGGCCAATGCATGAAGGAATTCTGGGAGGAAAAGAAGAAAAATACTGTACCATAGTCTTAGGTTCTAAGTGGTCCAATAACCAAAGATGACTGCTCATTCACTCACTGAGATGCTATACATAGACACATTCATAACAGCACAGAGACTTGTCTATTTGGTCTATACCAATTTCTCTGGCATATGTGCTTCAGGTAAAAACCTCGACACTTCTCATATCAATTTGGGAAGGCCTAAGACTACACAGGGCAAGAATGTAAATGATTTTTATGGAAAGCCAGCAAGTCTTATGTAGGGCAAACAACATCAAGCTGGAGTGAGTTATGGAGTACCAGTATCATACTCACCTCCTTCTAACTAGTCAGAACATTGCATTTCTACATCACATTTGATGGACTATATTAAAATAGAAATTGTCCAACTTTTGAGACTCCATCATTACAGAAGATATGGAAACACAAATCTTAGAAGATTTTATTATGGTGGACAGTGCTCTTCTTGTTGGATACCACATGGATCCTGGAAGTGGGAAACTCCATTCTCTATGCAGTAGGCAATTTTCTGTTAATTCAATAAATCTGAATGAGTCCTCTGATCTCACAAGCAGACAACCACTCACCACTGTGGATGCTCTGAGAACCTACAACTTACAGTAAAAGCAAACATGCTCAAAAAACTGACAACGTATGTGCCACATTCTGCATTCCCACCAAACGTCCTGGCCACATCTCATTCATTCATCCATGTCTCGAGACCAGACATTTGAATGACCACAGAGCTCAAATGCTAGCCAGAAAACCTATCTAGATTCTGCCCAAACTAGCATGCATTTTGTTGGTCACTGGAAGAGGACCCTCACACAGCATTGCTCTGGGGCATTTATAGACCATAAATGCAGACCCATATATTTTTAACATGAAGGCTTTCTTCCTGAAGGCTACTGAATGTGTATCACTTGTCAGGTTCTGGCATGGTTGAGTTTAATGGATCTGTTGGAGAGTCACTGGTATTTCACTATGACTGACAGAATAAACAGGCATGACTGATACACTAAGCTCACCTGTTACCACAACATTCAAAGTTACTCTTGGTGCTTGAAGAAGTTCTTAATTTGGGAAGAGCGGACTTCTTAATGATTTGGTTGAGGCCTAGAAGATGTGGGTGAAAAGTTTATATTTCTACAAAAATTTAAAAAAAAATTACAATTTACATGCTTCCATTCATGTCAAATGTGTTTACTATACACAAAACAACATGCTATTTGAAGTAATTCATCTGGATACTAACTTAAAAATGTGCTCTGAAATCTACATACAGCAAAAATTGGTTTTCAAAGGGCATTTTTAAGTAGTGTCATGCAACAAAAACTGTTGGCAATCCTAAATCATAAAAACAATCAAAAACTATATGTATTATAATATCAATGTGTCATAATATATTATGATCTTCCTTTGAAAACACAACATACAATAGATCACAACACCAAATAAAAGATGACATGAAATCAGTAAGCTGATTTCATGTAGCTAGCCCCAAAAATTTAATACAAATGTAATAGGTAGGCACAAAGTTTTAATTATCACCTAGAAAAAATAAAGTTACATAATTAATTTTTTGTTCATTTGTAGGTACATATCCAGTCCTGGTGCACATTTAGATTCTCACATCACTTTACTGTAACATAACACAAGAAGCCAAAAGTAAAAGAGGCAGCTCACTGATGAAGTGAAGATGAGTTGTGCCATTTTGTTTTGGCTGCGCTAGCGGCATTCTACAATACTGTAGAACACAAATTTCCATGTGTACCTAGGAACTGCAGACATGTACCAAAAATCATTATGTAATTTTATTTTGCTGATATGATAATTAAAACTTTATGATTACCCCTTGTATCTTTAAGTAGTAGTAGTAATGAGTGTATATCATAGTTTTACATGATTTTTTATTATCATTGATTATACACTGCACAAATTATGCCATTAACTATATTAATTGCTTGCAGCATGCTTAGCTACAAATTATGCTAGCACTGGTATAATTAACAGCAATAATAATACTACATTCACATTCAAATTCATTAACCTTGGTATTAGCGATAATAGTGGAAAGGTTGTTCTACACAAGAATAACGCAAAGTAAAAGTTGT
The DNA here is from genome assembly GCF_023897955.1 of Schistocerca gregaria. NCBI lineage: Eukaryota > Metazoa > Arthropoda > Insecta > Orthoptera > Acrididae > Schistocerca > Schistocerca gregaria. The sequence continues at coordinate 692,046,793 of NC_064922.1, read as the reverse complement.
ATGTGGTGATGGGGGCACATTTGCAAGGCAAATAAAATAAAACTTGTTGATATTATTCTCATTTTGGACAACCCTTCTGTGATTTGTGATGCACTGCACTGTTTTTGCAAACCGACTATAATGTCCTCACCCACACAACCAATCTATATCTACACTGCACAAGCCACCTTATAGTATGGACTTCTGGTTCCACTCTCTGTTCCCTCTTTCCCTGTTAGATTCCTCTTCCACTGTTATATTAACAAATGGCACATGGTAAGAATGACTGTCATTAAATCCCTGTATCAGATCTAACTTATCAGATTTTCCAGCTGTGGTCATTTTGTGAGAAATGTATGAGAGGAAGTAATATGTTGACCCTCTCTTCTTGGAATTTACTTGCTCAGAATTTCAATTGTAAACCTCTTAGTGATGCACCACAGCTTTCAGGTAGCATCTGCCACTGGAATTTGTTGACCATCTCCAAATGATCTCTCACTTACAAATTGATTCTTTGATGAAATTCCCCACTCTTCATTGGATCTTTACTCTTCTTTAATACAACCTGGTTAGTATTTCAGAATGATTTCTGAAAACTATCAACATATAGTTGCAGATCATCTAGTGTCATTGCATTCAATCATGCTAGATGATGTGAAGTGAAGGAATCTTTCCAGATACTAATTTAAAAAAAAAAATGCGATGAGATCTGGCGCAGTGTTCACTTCCATTACTTATGGAGACCGTGCCTTCACAGAGTAAGGATTCGAAAAACTAGGGATACCACCCATCCCGATATATCGTGACAGTCACCGTGATGGATCTTCCATCTGAGAACTACATAAAAAAACGAAAACTGTCTGAACAGGCCTTGAAGGCCCAATGGCACCAACCAGCCACCATGTCATCCTCAGTCCTTAGGCATCACCGGATGTAGGTACAGAGGGCCATGTGGCAGCACGCCGTTCTGAGTTTTTGTGACCGGTGTCGCTACTTCTCAATCAAGTAGTTCCTCAATTGGTCCCAGAAAGGGTCAGTGCACCCTGCTTGCCAACAGTACTCGGCAGACCAAGACGGTGACCCATCCAAGTGCTAGCCACATCCAACAAAGCTTCACTTTGGTGATACAATGGGAACCAGTGTTCCCACTGTGGCAAGGCAGTTGGCCTGAGAATTACATACAATAGTATTACAAGCTTTTAGTTTTATTCACTGGCAATATAGGAAGCTGGAACAAACAGAACAGTGTATGTCACAGCTCCAAGATGAAACAAGGACTGTTCATGCATTTTCCACTGGAGCAAAGTTTCCCCTACCTTAGAAATACACTACAGATTGGATAATTTTGTACACCTCTCTAATTTATCACATATCAGATGTCAATCATTAGAATCACTGGAGCTCAAATAACACTTAGATTTCTTAGTGGTGTGTTCCAGTTATCATCTAAATCAACACCAAGAATTATGAGTCTTTTCTGTATTTTTTATCTTTTCCATTAATCTAGCTTGGCAATGGTACTGTAGAACTGGTTGACTGAGGGCCTTGTAAGTGAGCTCTTTTACTTCATGTTATTAGAATTTTTCCAATAAATCTGAGTCTAGCATCTGCCTTCCTATGGCTGTTATATCCACATTAAATTACTGTGGACAGACACTGCTAAATACTTGAAGGTTGTCACTGGCTCCAGAAACTGAGTGTCATTTGCACAGTCAATACTCTGAAATACAACTCTTCTAATGAACAAGTGCTCAAAACTTTTAAGGTATGCATTTTAGAGCAGATGTTTACTGGACTTTTTTTCTTGTTTTAGTCCATATGACCACTTCCCAAAATATGGAATGCAAAGAGCTTGCACTAAAAGAGATTTGTTTCACAGTATCAAAGATCAAGAATTGCTCATAGCTCTTAATGTATGCATTTTAGATCCCAGGTTTACTTGACTTTTTTGTTTCGAATTATCATCCCTGTCAGGCCCTGAATATTGACCATCACCTCTGAAACACCCTGTATACAACTGTGAACAGTCTTGAACAGGTACTGACATTATCCAGAGGTTTTTTCTACATATTGTGAACAAAAGAAGCCCTATCACCTTATATTGATGACTATTTTAATATTCCATATCCTTGGGATTTTTTTACTAGAAGACTATGCTTTCTGTACTTAATGAACCTAGTATCAACTTGAGCTGCACTACCTAACACTTTCTGAATCTCATGAATACACAGAGCAATCTGGGTTTCACATAATGAGTGCTCTAGGAAACCAGGTCAAATCCTATATAATATTTTACAGCCTATAAGTCACCATGGGTGAGCATAATATACAATCCACAGTTATTCATGAACTGAAATAGAGTTTCTAGATTGATGGTGCCACCTGCTCTGCACTGATGGTTGCAGTGTAGCAGACACTCAATCATTGTTGTGGCTCCAATAAGAACATGCAAAAGCTCTCATCTCAGGGGCAGGAACCTAAGTACAAGCAGTAGGTTCCTCCTCTGATCCATGTTGTTAAGGTACCAACAGATACAAAAACATCAGACATTGAGGCAGTGTTTATGGGAAATGCTGGTCACAATTCAATGAAATGGCTAAAGGGATTTGTGTTGCTAAATACAAGTAGGTTGATGGTGTCACCTACTATTAATGGTACAGTACATTCCAGCATTGGTTAGAAAATGATGAAGAACAGAGCACAAGCTGGGACAAATTTCTGGCAGAAATTAAGAAACCATTTGGTGGCAACCAGCAATAGCTTGGCACAGCCAAAGCACAAGTAAAGAATAAAACCCAATGTCAGCAGAAGTTGATAGTCACACATACAGTTTTTTGGTCCTGTGTCAAACACTAAATCTGAATATGATAGAACCTATACAAGGCATAAAAGATTTTGCTACTCCTTGGTACATTTTTAGTGTGAGAAGCTTCCTTGGAATGTGCTCCTACTACAGAGACTTCAGAAAGGTTTTCAGGTGCAAGAGTCAGCCACTACAGTAACTGCTGCAGGAACATACCAAGTTTTCTTGGAGTGTTCAGATACCGCTATCTTCAGCGGTCACGGCACTTTCAAACAATAATTCCTAGATGAAACTACACATTGATGCTAGTGATTATGACAGGTTCTTCCAACAGTGCCACAAGGGACAGAGATATCCACAACCACTGACAGCTCACACATCTGGCAGGTGCAGGAGGTGGGCTACCCATGAGGGGTCCTTTTCAACACTTCCGCACTGATCTGTTGGCTGCACAAAACTATAACTATTCAGCACACCTAACATTTCAGTTCTAACTGCCTAGCATTTCATAGTGAAGCAGATGTAACAATGATTTCTAGAAGTAGCTCATTGCTATTTTCACTTTGTTGGGTACAACAACTCTTATTTGGGGAGAAGATCAATTCCTCAGTGCCTTATGTGCCAGTACATACTTTATACAATCAAGAAGTATAATATTCAGCATCACTTTGTGTCTTTTGATATGGTGTAATATGATCGGCTGGATGGTAATGTGAGAAAGCACTTCAGTCCCTTAGTGAATGGTGAATGAAATTTGAGGCATAAGACATTGATACACAGCTCTTTCATGTATTCTCCACATGTATGTATTCTGATTATTGGACAAGTTTGATACAACTAATTTTGGATCATTGTCAAGCAGGAATATTTGGTGTAATATGATCGGCTGGACGGTAATGTGAGAAAGCACTTCAGTCCCTTAGTGAATGGTGAATGAAATTTGAGGCATAAGACATTGATACACAGCTCTTTCATGTATTCTCCACATGTATGTATTCTGATTATTGGACAAGTTTGATACAACTAATTTTGGATCATTGTCAAGCAGGAATATTTGACTGATATGGCACTGTGAGCAATCTACAAGGCAAAAGACAGCACTCATTATCGTAACAAGTGTCACATGCTTCTTAGTTTAGAGTCCCTGTACAAATTGCATCTGCTTGTCTTTGTAGAGTGCTCTAATGCCAGGAGAGGTAAAGAAATTTGAAGTAATTTGCCTCTCCAAGTTGTTTTTCATCAGATCAGCAATATGGGTGCACTTCTAGAAATCCAACTGGAACAGCACCTGATGAAACTACAGAGGTAATGGGTCATTTGCAAATCACAATATTTGCACACAGTGTTGATTGAGGAATATAAGTATTAGAGGAGCTATTAGATGTGATAACTGTGAACCATACAGCCCTTGGTTGATATATTTTGTGATTGAATCCAGCGAAAGCATGTGTTTGCAATGGGACAGGCTCTGTTCTGTGGTAACAGTTTATGCACCACAGCTTGTTGAGAGTCAACAAGATTTTCTGTCCCGTATGAAAGAAAAAGTGAGAGTGAATCTGGAAAAGACATATTAAATTTCTGCTGTTTTGTCCATATGGAGACCTTTCGTGCAAACAATGAGCAATATGGCAGGTCAAGAATGTTCTGACGCAGCATGTGAATTTTTTAAGGCACCACAGTGTCAATCACTCTCAGTTTAAGGGGAAGCAGTATATGGTGACATGCCACATTCTTAGACAGTACAGTGGCTTAGTAGAGGCAATGTTTTTGACATATTCTTTGCAACAAGGAAGGAAATCATCCTGTTTACTGAAATTATGAGAGAGAGACAAGCATCACCGAATGACATCATCTGGGTTGTGGACTTGGCCTTTCCCACTGATATTATGCGACATTTAAATAATTAAAATAAGTTACTTCAATTGATGGCTCTACTGATGATTAACATGTGTGATAAAATTAATCATTCAAACAATGGAAAATCCGAGATGGAATAATGACAATATGAAAATATGTTATCATTGTGCCACATGTATAAAAATTCTCTTAAATATGGAACGGTGCAGATAGATGGATTGTACAAAGCATATCTTGAATGTAAGAGAACCTACAGAACTAAGCTTAGAATGGCAAAAAGAACAGCATACGAAAGATACATTGAAGGGGCTCCTAAAAGCTGCATGGAATGTCGTTGCACAAGAGCATTGCAGGAATGATGAACATAGCAAAGCTCTTGACCCGGATAAAGATAATCGCTTTTTCATGTACTGTGTAAGTGATATTAGGAACAAAATTGAAACAACAAACACTAATGCAAGTGATCTACTTAACAACAACCTGCAAACAATACCTTTAAATGGAGGACAATCGCTCCCACTGAGATTACAAACGTAGTGGCAAAGTTCTCAAACTCCAAGAGCAGGGACTCCTCTTGGTTGTCCAAATACACAATTAAAAAAACAGTGCATATAATTAGTGAACCATTGACCTTTCTGCTTAATAGATGTCTAGGGTTTGGAGTCTATCCTACAACTCTTAAAGTTATCCCAGTGTATAAAAAAGGGAACAAACATGATCTCAAAAATTACCAACCAGTTTCAATAGTTCCCATTTTCTCGAAAATATTTGAATCTCTTATTTATAACCAACTAAACTACTACTTTGAGTCACATAACTTACTCTCTAATAGTCAATTTGGCTTCCGCAAGGGAAGAAATACCAGCACTGCTGTTCTTTCAATTGTGAATGAAGTAATAACAGCCTTTGAGAATAAAAATAAAGCCTCGCTTCTTTTATGTGATTTAAGTAAGGCATTTGGCTGCATTTCTCATGATATTTCACTTGCTAAACTCAAATTCTATGGTGTACAAGACTCTGCATTGGCAGTAATTGAATCATACCTAAACAATAGGAAGCAGTTTGCCTCTGTCAAAACAAAGATTCACAATCGCTAGAAGTTAAGACAGAGTCCCACAAGTTTCTGTACTTGGGCCCTTCTTTTTTATAATTGCAGGCAATGATTTACCCCACTGTATCCCCAATACTGTTATTTGTTATGCTGATGACACAACTTTTCTTGCTCAGCATGAGAACATACCAGTTCCGCCATAGGGTGGTGGGGTTTCTGGTTCCGCTGAATAGGTCAGGAGTTCACTTCACTCAGCTGGCTGCTACATGGGTAGCAGAGGCTGTGTGGTGTGGACTGGGTGGTTTTTTAGGTTAGAAGGCCTCGGGAAAGTACGGGGTGGGCTGCAATCTCAAAGGGTGCAAGGCAAATACAGGACGTGCTTGGATCAAGGAACAGTCGGAATTGTAGTTGTGCTGAGAAAGTCCCTGAGCTTCAAGCGCTAATAGAAAGCACAGAAGCTGAAATCATTATAGGTATAGAAAGCTGGCTAAAGCCTGAAATAAGTTCTGCAGAAATTTTTACGAAGACTCAGACGGTGTTCAGGAAAGATAGATTAGGCAGAATTCGTAGTGGAGTGTTTGTGTCTTCTGTCAGTAGTGGTTTATCTTGTAGTGAAGTTGAAGCAGATACTCCATGCGAATCGGTATGGGTGGATGTTATACCTAACAGCCGAACTAAGTTAATAATTGGCTCCTTCTACCGACCCCCAAACTCCGATGATATAGTTGCTGAACAGTTCAGAGAAAATTTGAGTCTCTTAACAAATAAATATCACACTCATACGGTTATAGTCGGTGGGGACTTCAACCTTTCTTCGATATGTTGGCAAAAATACTTGTTCAAAACCGGTGGTAGGCAGAAAATATCTTCCAAGATTGTCCTAAATGCTTTCTCCGGAAATTATTTTGAGCAGTTAGTCCACAAACCCACGCAAATCTTAAATGGTTGCGAAAACATACTTGACCTCTTAGCCACAAACAATCCAGAGCTGATTGAGAGCATCACGACTGATACAGGGATTAGTGATCACAAGGTTGTTGTAGCTAGGCTCAATACCGTTTCTTCCAAACAAACGCAAAATAATTTTATTTGAAAAAGTGGATAAAGTGTCACTAGAAGCCTTCCTAAGAGACAATCTCCATTCCTCCCGAACTGAATATGCAAATGCAGACGAGATGTGGCTCAAATTCAGCGATATAGTAGCTTCAGCAATTGAGAGATTCATACCTCATAAATTGGTAAGAGATGGAACTGATGTCCCGTTGTACACAAAACAGGTCCGAACGCTATTGCAGAGGCAACAGAAAAAGCATGCGAAGTTCAGAAGAATGCAAAATCCCGAAGATTGGCTAAAATTTACAGACAGGCGAAATTTGGCATGGACTTCAATGCGAGATGCCTTTAATAGGTTCCACAACGAAACATTGTCTCGAAAATTGGTAGAAAACCGAAGAAATTCTGGTCGTATGTAAAGTACACAAGCGGCAAGACGCAGTCAATACCTTCGCTGCACAGTGCCGATGGTACTGTTACCGACGACTGTGCCACTAAAGCAGAGTTATTGAATGCAGTTTTCTGAAATTCCTTCACTAGGGAAGACGAATGGAGTATTCCAGAATTTGAAACACGAACAGCTGCTAGCATGAGTTTCTTAGAAGTAGATACCTTAGGGGTTGCGAAGCAACTCAAATCGCTTGATACGGGCAAGTCTTCAGGTCCAGATTGTATACCGATTAGGTTCCTTTCAGATTACGCTGATACAATAGCTCCTTACTTAGCAATAATATACAACCGCTCGCTCACCGATAGATCTGTACCTACAGATTTGAAAATCGAGAAGGTCGCACAGTGTTTAAGAAGGGTAGTAGGACTAATCCATCGAACTGCAGACCTATATCATTGACATCGGTTTGCAGTAGGGTTTTGGAACATATACTGTATTCAAGCATTATGAATCACCTCAAAGGGAACGATCTATTGATATGTAATCAGCATGGTTTCAGAAAACATCGTTCTTGTGCAACGCAGCTAGCTCTTTATTCGCACGAAGTAATGGTCGCTATCGACAGGGGATCTCAAGTTGATTCCATATTTCTAGATTTCCGGAAAGCTTTTGACGCCGTTCCTCACAAGCGACTTCTAATCAAGCTGCGGGCCCATGGGGTATCATCTCAGTTGTGCGACTGGATTCATGATTCCCTGTCAGGAAGGTCACATTTCTTAGTAATAGACAGCAAATCATCGAGTAAAACTGAAGTGATATCAGGTATTCCCCAGGCAAGTGTCCTGGGACCTCTGCTGTTCCTGATCTATATAAATGACCTGGGTGACAATCTGAGCAGTTCTCTTAGGTTTTTCACAGATGATGCTGTAATTTACCGTCTAGTAAGGTCATCCGAAGACCAGTATCAGTTGCAAAGCGATTTAGAAAAGATTGCTGTATGGTGTGGCAGGTGGCAGTTGACGCTAAACAACAAAAAGTGTGAGGTGACCCACATGAGTTCCAAAAGAAATCCGTTGGAATTCGATTACTCGATACATAGTACAATTCTCAAGGCTGTCAATTCAACTAAATACCTGGGTGTTAAAATTACGAACAACTTCAGTTGGAAAGACCACATAGATAATATTGTGAGGAAGGCGAGCCAAAGGTTGCATTTCATTGGCAGGACACTTAGAAGATGCAACAAGTCCACTAAAGAGACAGCTTACACTACACTCGTTCGTCCTCTGTTAGAATATTGCTGCGCGGTGTGGGATCCTTACCAGGTGGGATTGACGGAGGACATCGAAAGGGTGCAAAAAAGGGCAGCTCGTTTTGTATTATCACGTAATAGGGGAGAGAGTGTGGCAGATATGATACGCGAATTAGGATGGATGTCATTAAAGCAAAGACGTTTTTCATCACGGCGAGATCTACTTACGAAATTTCAGTCACCAACTTTCTCTTCTGAATGCGAAAATATTTTGTTGAGCCCAACCTACATAGGTAGGAATGATCATAAAATAAAATACGATAAATCAGAGCTCGAACAGATAGGTTTAGGTGTTCGTTTTTCCCGCGCGCTGTTTGGGAATGGAATGGTAGAGAGATAGTATGATTGTGGTTCAATGAACCCTCTGCCAAGCACTTAAATGTGAATTGCAGAGTAGTCATGTAGATGTAGATGTAGATGTAGATATGATGTAAGATGGCCTGGAGGCAGCACTAAATTGGTTCTCATCAAATACACTGCTTTTCAATCGTGATAAAAACCAACAGATTATGATAGGATTGTAAAAAGAGGTAGAGGTGAAAGCAGTTAAAATTCTTGGAATTAATGTAGACTCTAAGTTAACGTGGGAAACACACATCAACCATACCTGCACAAAATTGTCTCGAGTTACGTATTGAATGTGGAAACTGAGAAGCCTTGTGACAAAAGAATATTTAAGAGTTATTTATTTTGGACTCTTTCAGTCACATATAGAGTATGGACTGCTGATATGGGAACACTCTTCACATCACTGAAATTCTAAAAATTCAGATGAAAGTGATACGGGCAATGAGCAATTCTGGTAGATCAGAGCACTGCCGGCCACTGTTCATTCATCTGAAAATATTAATAGTTATTAATCTTTACATATACACCTCAGCATTGTATGCAAATATAGCAGATTTTGAAATGAGGGAAAACATATACCACCATAATACCAGAGGCAAAACAAAATTAGACATACTTAGGCACAGGCTCTCAAGAACAGGGAATTGCCATCTAATCAATAGTCTAAAAGTATTTAATAAACTTCCATTTTCTTCTCGGTTGGCGCACATAAGTAGCTTCAGGAGCAAGCTACTAAACTGGTTACTAATAAAAAAATTTTTATTACAATATAATAGAATTGATGAATATAATATCAGTTGACATTAATTTTTAAGGATTTCATTATGTGATGTCACTGAATGTATTTATCTTATGTTATGATGTATGTTATCATCTATGGGCACTATTTGCAATGCTCATTTAGCTTTAAGGTAATAGTCAAGGAAAATGTTGTATGATATCCATGTAAATTGCCTATTCCACCTCAGGTGGTCAATGGTGAGTAAAGAATGTGAATCCGAAAAGGAGAGATTGCTACTCACCTTACAGCAGGGATGCTGAGTCCCAGATAGGCACAACAAAAAGACTACCAAACAAGTAAGCTTTATGCCAAACAGATCCTCATCAGATTTAGCCAACACACACACACACACACACACACACACACACACACACACACACACACACTCATGCAAACGCAACACACACGCATAAGCACAGTCTCTGGCTGCCAGGCCAGACTCAATTCATCTGCACGAGGGGTAGCTTGATACAGTAAATTGAATTGTTTTCAAATGTTTTCATTACTGTATTTAACTCCAGACACTGGTTTAACAACAAAATATCATGTAACTGTGTCTGGGTCTCGAGACAATATTTCTCGACTTGTGTAGCCTACAAAACAAATTCAAATTATTAATCACTCCACTTTTAGTTCACCAAATACTATACCTTTAGAAATTGAATTAGATGTAGCTCATTCAAAAAATTGCACTCTGTTCAATGATAGGTATTATTGTTCCATAAGCTTGTTGTGAATTCATTATGATGAATATGGAAAATAGCATCCCAAGATACAGAGGCATTCACTGACAGAAGATGATAAAAACTGTAGATGGTCTCAGCTCTACAACATGTGACTAAAGAATTTCTGTGTCTAGCAACATCTGAGACCAAACATTTCACCGTTTCCAAAACAAGATTTTCACTCTGCGGTGGAATGTGCAATGAACACAGTGTGCTGGACCAAGACTCAAACTCAGGACCTTTGCCTTTTGTAGGCAAGTGTTCTACCAACTGAGCTACCCAAGTATAACACATGAACCATCCTCACAGCTTTACTTCCACCAGTACCTCATCTCCTACCTTCCAAACTTTACAGAAGTTTGCCTGTGAACCTTGCAGGACTAGAACTCCTGGAAGAAAGGATAGTGTGGAGACTTGACTTAGCCACAGACTGGGAGGTATTTAGAGAATGAGATTTCCATTCTGCAACTCTGTGAGGATGGGTCATAAGTTGTGCTTAGGTGGCTCAGCAAGTAGATCACTTGCCCGTGAAAGGAAATGGTCCCAAGTTCTAGTCCTGGTCTGTCACACCGTTTTAATCTGCTAGGTTTCATATCAGTGCCCAACCTGCTGCAGAGTCAAAATCTCATTCTGGAAACATCCCCTAGGCTGTGGCTATGCCATATATCAATAATAATCTTTCTTCCACAAGTGCTAATCCTGCAAGTTTTGCACGAGAACTTCTGTGAAGTTTGGAAGGTAGGAGACGATGTATTTGCAGAAGCAAAGCCATGAGGATGGGTCATGAGTCATGCTTGGCTAGGTCAGTTGGCAGAGCACTTGGCCACAAAAGCAAAGGTCTCAAGTTCAAGTCTCGCACTGGCACACAGCTCTAATCTGTCATCAAGTTTCATTTCACCAATTTTAAATACAATGTCATTATCTACAGACATAATAAAATGTCAGTTTAAGTTGGTATGTGTGTTTCAGTTACATCCATCTTGTTACTGTGTATTTGTGTGACCATGATCCTCTCACTAGCCAGCACAGTTGTATGCACAGTGTTGACTGCCCCACATTAGCTGTTTGACCATCGTTGCTCATGGGCACCTGTCTTTCCTAAACAACCCATTTCCCCAACCTTATCCACCTTTTCCTGCATGTAGCTGTGCACAGATACTCAAACATTGGAACAGTCTGGATTATGACATAGATGAAATTGTACAGTGTGTCTGAGAAGGCCACATAGCCCTCCTGACTTCAAACAATTGGGAAACAAATCGTTGTTTTCTTGGTTTCCCTGCTTTGAAACTGACCAAAAGTAACAGTGTCCATATTTTAATGCTTTTTTTCGTTATTGGATTAATTCAGTTGTGAAGCCACAGATGATGTGAGCAGACACAGTTATACTGTAGCTGATCAATCTGTGGTGTGTGTGTGTGCACGTGAACATCCACAGACAGGGCAGACTATAATGAGTGCTTCACTGGTAGACAATTTTGTTTCAAGCAATTTGAAAGACTGGTCACATAATGTATATAGCAAAAGTCCAGAGGAAACATGTGCTGCTCTGGTTATTCAATTGAGCAGTATCCAAGTATTGCAGTCAACAACATAAAACCACATTAAAAATGATCTGAAAAATGAAAGGATTTAAACTTGCACTTGTGAATGACTAACTTGACAATGACATGCAGCAGCAAGTTGCACCCTGACATGCTTTGTTGGCACAATTTTTAAATGGCATGTCTCACTCAAAAGTGGTATTCTCTGATAAATGGGCAATATATTTCAGTAAGCACAAAAAATGAGGTTTTATGGTCTAAGGAAAAGCCTATTATAAGCAAGTGTTGGAAAGGAATTTGCCATACGTTATAATATGGGCCACAATGTCAGCTTGGGAGCTGTTCAGACCAAATTTTTTTGAAGAGTCCATGAACAGAAATTCTTATTTTGACATGTTACAAATGTGGTTAATATGTCAGCTCGAAGATAACAGAGTCATGAAGCATGTGTGGTTACAGCAGGATGGAGCTCCAGCACACTTTGCTATTCAGGTGTGTGAGTTCCTTGATGGATAAATCTGTGGCCACTGGATTGGACGTGGTTCACGAACACCTTGTTATGTGCCAAAATGAGTTATTTGAATGTCATGTAGCAAACTGTCAACTAGTTAGAGAATAATCTACATCTGGATATATGGATAAAAATGATTACTGTGTGTTATTTAATATGTTTTGTAAATTGTTGTGTACTAACCGTTGTAAAGGGAGAGAAAGAGTGGAGAAATTGTAGCTGCATATGATGGTGCACAAGCGTTTCTAGGCAGCACCCTTTCAAGCAGCAAAGGTCATATATCATGCTGCAGCTAGCTGCCAAACAGCAATCTGACAGCTGTGGAACACAACAAAATCATTGTTAAAAAAGGTGGCAGCACTGTTCATTTAGTCATTTTAATAGTTCGAAAATGTTTTAACTTGTGTTTTAGTAGTATTGTTTTGATCAGGGTCAAGAACCAATATATGACCACAGGTCTTTATCATTTGAGATGTAGTCGGGTTTGATGGTATGATGTTCGCTAAGTCAATGTAAATGTTTCTTTACCATGAACATCATGAATTTCATTGATACTTTTTGAGTTGGTGTTCAATTAAGGTAAAATACTGAATATAATACAGAATCTTATTCATTACTAAGATACTGTCTGGGCCAAAATATGTTATTATCATTCTTAAGAGATTGTAAACAGTTGGCTGTGATTTTTTAAATCTACTGTTGTTTGAGGGTAGTTGATGTGTATGTCACTGAGGATGGATTTCTTCTAGTACTGTAGGCACACTGTCACTCTCACATACATGAGACAAATAAAAATATAATGGTAATTTCAGTATATCCATTGTTGATGATGAACTGACTGATTTAAATTGGTGTTTATCTGGTAATAAATATGCAACCAGTCACTTTTTCTTGATTTATTCACTAATTAACTTTTTTTCAAGCCACTGCAGGCTCGTCATCAGATGGAAGTGTTACAGATGCAGTGCTGGTGAGTGCACTGCCTTGTCGTATCCACATCAACTTGCTTCTTATAACATACATTATTAAGCTCTGTATACAAATAAACACAGTATTTAGCTACATTTGGTTTTACAGTTGTAATCTGTGTTTATTTGTGTGTACACAGCTTAATAATGCACATTTTAAAAAGCAGTCTGATGTGGATACCACAAGGGAGTGTACTCACCAGTACTTCATCTAGCTACACTTGGTCCGCAACACAATGTTCTTGTAACACCTCCATCTGATGATGAGCCTGCAGTGGCTCGAAAACATGTTCATGGTTGCATATTTACCACCAGATAAAGCCAAAATATAATGGTTGTTTAAATTACGAATTTCGTTCTGGACTCCATCACTTTTTTCTTGTGACACATGATTGAACCCGTGGTCTAGAGGTAGCGTCTTTGATTAGTAATCAGAATGTCTTTGGTCCTGGGTTCAGACCCCACTACCTCTTAAATTTTGAATAAAAATCATTAGCTTTGGTGGCCAAAGACTTCCAGCAAAAGAAGTCACCCTCATTCCGCTGTACCAATGGCCTTGTTAAGAGTGTGGAGGAGCTGACAGAAGGCACTCTCTTGCCCTTGGAGCACGAAACTATCCATAGCAGTGAAAGAATCAGCAATGATCAACAACACAAGGATGCAGAAGGCAATGGAAATCACTGCATTAAAGACACATAATGTGTATCCACCGGATATGTGGCCAGTAATTGAGAAAGAGTGATGATGATGATCTCTTCATTGGCAAGAGATTCTGGAATATTCCCCATTTGGATATCCAGGAAGGGACTATCAAGGTGGAGTGGCCAACAGCATAAATGTTATGATGAAGCAATTCAGTAAATATGTCCAAAGGGATTAGTAAACTTCAGAAGAATTAATTTATCAATGAATAACAATTACATCATTCATTGGAATATAAATAATACAGGGAAAAGATAGATCACTACTTACCATAAAAATGATGCATTAAGTTGCAGACAGACACAACTACAAGACATTTATGCATTACCTTTCAGCCACAGCCTTCATCAGAAAAAGAAACACATATACCTTCATTCACACAAGCAAGCACACCTCATGCACACATGATTTCCATTTCCTGGAGCTCGAACCAGCAATCCCATCCAAGCTACTGGAGGTGGTGCTCACGTGTATGTGAGATGTGCTTGCTCATCTGAATGAATGTGTGTGTGTTTCTTTCTTGATGAGGGATGTAGCCAAAAGCTAATGCATAAGTTCTTTTAGTTTTGTCTATCTGCAACTTAATGTATCATCTTTATGGTAAGTAACAACCTATCTTGACCTTATATTGTTGACACTAAATCATTCAACAATAATTATGTGCAGGAAAATTTAATAAGTCCACTAATCAGATGAATGGAAATCTAAAACTACTGAGGTCAATGACTCTATTCATTGAATCTTCAGTGACTACACAGCTACTGACCAGCTGCTGCCCAGTAACCGACAACCTATGACCACCTGACTTCACCAGATTGCAGCACATCATCGACTGCTATAAAACTCTCACCTTCCTTCCACTCACTTTCAGAATTAGGCCATTCCATCTGCATCACAGACACTGATGGAAGGTCAGTTCTACTAGTTGCACGGTGCTCTGGTGAATACAATCAGCTGCTGCCACCTCGGAGTCCACTACTATTAGTCTGCAGCCATCTGGCTGTGGAGGGAACTCCATCTCTATGAGCTTCACTCCCGTCCATCACAACAGTGACTGACTGAAGATGAATATTCCATGAATAAAGAACCAGTCTGCCCATCTGTGAACTGCTCATCTTGGTAGAGGGGTGCCTGTGCCACCACTCCCCGCTTCACTGGCTGTATGCTGGGCCGCCTCTTGGACTGTTCTTCATGTCACTGTTGGGGTTTTCACCTAGATACTATCTTGACAACTGACAACAGGGGCGTGCAGATTTCTGGAGCCAAGCTTAAGCGCAGCTTCATTCAACGAGAGTGCTGAGGCTCTGTCAGACGTCACAGCCATGCCAGGCTACAGCCATGCGCTGACTGCTGGACCCTCTTGCAAGTGGCTGTTGCACTGATCCTTGACAAGGCCAGAGCCTACACCTGCAAACAGCTTGCTGAGTGCTGGTGTGCTACTCTGTGCCTTCAAGCAACATGGACTCTGCACATCCACTGCACAGAGTGAATGTACAACTCTTGCTAATAAACGACTATTAACTGAATAATGCCTCATGCTCCACAGGACTCCAGCACTGCAATCCACTCATCTATCCTATACTTGTGCAGGAGGCTGCATCTGGTGGGCTCCTACAAATTTGGTATCAAGAAGTGGTTCTGGCATGCTGCATTAGCGCCAGAATATACCTGCAGTCCTGCATGTTTGGTGCCTGAGGTGCTGACTTCCACTGTCACCACCATCGAGGAGCCACACCTGCTCATAAGCAGCCATCAGTATCTGTCGTTGTGCAGTGCTGTGAGTGACCGATTTCTGTTGGCCAGTTTTCTTTTCCTTTCATTTTGGGGCTATGTTGAGTTGAAAGGGTTTGCACATAAAGTTGGAAGTAACATTATACATGCCACTGGAACCAGCAGACCTTATACAGTTATGGGATAACTGTGGGGAAGAGTACTTATGGCTGATTAGGTGCCAGTATTGGAATTTATCAGGGCACGAATTGCTGTGTACTAAGGCAGTCACAGTAACGTGTGAAACATTAAGGTTTGGCCATAAACCACAGTAGTGCAGTGGGCCCTGCTGGGCTACTTAGGAAAGATTAAAACAATTTTTTTTGTTTATTGATAGTGTGTTGGTATACTAGGTTCCCACTCTTTCAATATTATAAGTCAAAATTGAGGTTACACAGTGACCAGAAATGAGTGAGCCAACTTTGAGTGAAACCATTCAAGTTTTGAAATATTGGGTAATCATGTTACTCCAGGATAAAACAGAATGAAGTCATGCTAGGGAAGACGTGCAGAGAGAGCTAGAAGCATTATGTGCCTTGACTGGATAGACGCAATCACAGGGAGGGGATTTGTACTGTTTTGAAAGCAGTAAGTCATGTGGTTGGGTTTATATAAATTTTTAGGACAGATTAGCTTAAGATTTTCTTTGGTAGTTTAGTCTGTTAGACAGAGTTTACAAACTGTGTTACTACTTTCTCTACAGGCTCTCAATAGTAGGATGTTACAAGCAATTTTAGAGACTGTGGCAGTGAAGCCAGTGGTGTGCATTCTGTAGGACTGGTGAAGATCTCTGTCTTATGCTCCACCACTGAGAAGTCCCCTTCTTCACTTCTAATATTCCTAGTCTTATCTTTCCTTTCTTTCCTCACAACCAGGAGTACCAAATGGCACCGTCCAGGGTGACAGGTTTAGGTGTGACAAAAGCTTAAATTTTGATATGGTTCGAAAAGGTTGTATTAAACAAGACAACACAAGTTTTGCACAAATGAAGAAGTGTGAGAATATGGTGGAAATATAAATCACTCATAAAATGTACAGCCTTACTGGAAACTGGCTATGGTCTTGTGAGTCACGTGACAAATGAAGTGCTGGAGTTGATCACTTTCGGTTCATCTTACAATATAACAAAACATGCTAGTGGCTGTGTTGGCAACTCAGTTTCTACCATGCACCTACAAGACTCTCACAATATTTGACAAGTACCTATGTCAGACTGAAAGCTCCTACAGAAGTAACAATCTTTATTATGAAGAAATAAAACTAAGTGTAAATGTATGATGGCCTAATGGTTCCTATACAGTAATGTTGAACACCTACAGCAGTACTGGTGAGAAAAACACTTCATAATAAATAAAGAATAAGTAAAACATGCTCCTCATATGCCATAGTCTTTCGAAACTAGACACTGTGATTAAGTGGTGTTTACACGTGGAAAGACGCATGGCATCCTTCCACAACGATTCCCTCTCCTTTGGATCTGCCATTAATACCATTTACATTCGTCTTCTTCTTGTCACACTCCTATAAATTAATTTTTTATGCTTTGTCTGTTATGTCTTTTTAATTTTTTCCTATTCCCTTTCCTTTCTCAGTGATGAAGCCACAATCATTAACTATTAATACTAAAATCATACAGAGAAAACCTATCACACCTTTTGGAGCTGAAGCAACTAAACTGCACTTTTCAGCATAAAGCTTTATACATAAGTCACTCGCTGTCCTATGATGTTCCTCTTTGTACACCAGAAGCTCCGATGACACCACCAACAATGCAGTACTCAGCTGTGCTGGTTGCTACAGGCACCCCACCACATGCTCCACTGTCTTCAGGATGTAATTTTAATTCCCCTCTTGTTATGCCATCTGCTTCCTTAAATTTGTTTTGTTTCTTTTAACTATTTACCATTAACATATGTGAATATAATCTACATTTTCATAATAGAGAAAGATTGGTCCTCGGTTTTAAAGGATATAACACCAGATTTTCTAATTTATTTTGACTATTCCTAGTTAGTATCGTTTGTTATAGGTGAAATCAGTGATTGTTTCATAACCTAAATTCTATTGTTGCTGTATTAACAAATAAAAAATTCTGTAATAACTGTAAACATTTGGAAGACAAAGTGCTAGTAATCTTTACATATTTATTTGGCTCTATTCGAAAACATGTTAGCAAAGCCAGTCCTTACTTAATTCCCAAGTAATTTTCAGTTTTGTCAAAAGTAATGTTTACATACTTACATTTGTTAATTTCACAATTTCAACAAATAATTCGGCTTACTCTCATAGTAGAAGAAACTGTTAAAAACAACCAATTTTTAATGTATTCAGTTAATTTAATGAGTTAAGTTTTAATTGTAATTTCTGTAAATTAAACTTTGAACAATGTGTAGTTGCAGTACGTACTATTGTCATGAGACAGTCAGTCCATGGCTGAATTTCAGACATGTAACCTGTGCTGGTTATAACAACAGCAATGCTTCAATTTAACTGTGAAATAAATGTTAAACAATTTGGCTGTGTGTAAAAAACCAATGATAGTGACTGCTCCATACGTACCTGATTATTCATCAAGAACTGTGGACTTTGTGGTTATGTTTTTACAGCTCGTAGATGTTCAACAGTAAACTATTGTAGCAGTATGTGGAGTTTCGCCTTCAACCTATTAATGAGGCTTATCACAAGTTAAACAATAGTGCACTGCCCACATAACTGTGTTTTATTGGGGGAGTGTGAACAGTGAAATTAAAGTACTATGAAACACAACTGTGCACTTGCTGGCTACATAATTTGCAGTAGTCAGTGTCGAAATTCACAACCCATTTTTTCAGCCAGTGTAGCTATGCCATAAGTCGACACCGAGGTCAACAAACGAAGAGATAAAGCCTGGCGGAACCTCCTCAAGGGAAAAAGAAAATGTGAACAGATTCTACTTATGTAATCTGTGAGTGACATAATTTAATTTTGGTTGACATAGTTCATTTTGGCATTTAATTCAAAATAAACATTTCACTTCTATTTCGCTGACCAGTGCCGACAGCCTTGCCACATAACACCAGTTCCCATCAGATCACCGAATTTAAGCACTGTCCAGCTTGGCTGGTGTTTGGATGGATCACCGTTTGTGTCTGCTGAGTGCTGTTGGCTAGTGGGGTGCTCTCAGCCCTTGTGAGGCTACTTGCGGAGCTACTTGACTGAGGAGTAAGCAGCACCAGTCCAAAAACTGACAAAGGCGGAAAACTGACAAAGGCTAAGACAGCGATGTGCTAACCACATGCCCCTCCGTATCCGCATCCGGCTGAAGATGACGTGACAGCTGGTCAGTGCCATTAGGCCTTCAAGGCCTGTTCAGACAGTGTTTGTCTTGTTTTGTTCACTGACCAGATCCCCATACCTTGCTCTGGTCTCAAAGGTGTGTTCACATCAAAAAGACTTATTTGTAAGAGTGTGTTTGAGAATAAGATGCAACTGATTCGCATTTTTTAGGAAGTTGCCTATGATGTCTGCAAAGGAGAAGTTGGGGGGGGGGGGGCAGGTCTTGAAAGTTGAATGTTTTTTTATATTTTTGGATGTGACTTCTTCATGTTCACTACCTGATAAGTAGAAATAACATTTTTGTAACAGTCCTTTTATATAGCTACTTCCAGCAACTACTCTTTAATTTTTTTATGGAAATGACATATTGTGAACACGAGAGGCTAATGTATAATTTATTTTTAATTATATGATCGGTTTCAGTCAGAAATCGTATCCAGTACATATTTTATTTAATAACAGGTTTAGGTTTTAGCTATTTTTATGGAATTTCTAGTAGTTACGCTGTGATCAAATTAAGGGTCTCAGTTGTCTTTAATGAAACAGGAACTCATACTTAAAAAAAATCCTGTCCTTTAGATGGCCAATCTACAAGTCCACAACAATAGTGCACCTTGTCATGCAATGCAGTCCTTAAGTCTTGGAGGCAAAAAATTTCAGAATATAGTAATTTTTTTTATTTTCCTTACTCTGGACATATGTTCATGATTTCTTCTGATTATCTCTTAAAGTCAGTTTTTAAATATGTGTCTAAAAGTTGCAGATTTACTAAGGATATTTCAGATATCAGTAAACCATGTCCCTATTTACTGAGCTAGGTATTATTTCTCCCTGGGAACTTTCTGCCATATTCCCATAGTTAATATTACAGTGCTTTATCATTCTTGATGTATTACATTATAACCCACATGACTTCACAAGCAAAGCACCAAATGAATTCTGTAGGCTCCTGTGACACAGTATCCACACAAGGATCAAATTTTTCCACACGCCAATTTCTACATCATGATATGCCCCTTTTTGTTTGTTCTGGTTACAATATTTTACTTGTGCTGTACGTTTATACTCTTAGTCTCTCTTAAACTGTTCAGTGAGCTCATTGTACATAGGCTGAAACTGTGATAGCACTCAGTACACTATCAGAATTCAAGACTCCTGTGAGCAACAGATGGTTGCTTCTTCAGGAAGGAGAGGGAAAGACGAAAGGATGTGGGTTTTAAGGAAGAGGGTAAGGAGTCATTCCAATCCCGGGAGCGCAAAGACTTCCCTTAGGGGAAAAAAAGGACAGGTGTACACTCGCACACACACACACACACACACACACACACACACACACACACATATCCATCTGCACATACACAGACACAAGCAGACATATTTAAAGGCAAAGAGTAAGGGCAGAGATGTCAGTCGAGGCAGAAGTACAGAGGCAAAGAAGTTGTTGAAAGACAGGTGAGGTATGAGCGGCGGCAACTTGAAATTAGCGGAGGTTGAGGCCTGGCGGATATCGAGAAGAGAGGATATACTGAAGGGCGAGTTCCCATCTCCGGAGTTCGGATAGGTTGGTGTTGGTGGGAAGTATCCAGATAACTCGGACGGTGTAACACTGTGCCAAGATGTGCTGGCCGTGCATCAAGGCATGTTTAGCCACAGGGTGATCCTCATTACCAACAAACACTGTCTGCCTGTGTCCTTTCATGCGAATGGACAGTTTGTTGCTGGTCATTCCCACATAGAAAGCGTCACAGTGCAGGCAGGTCAGTTGGTAAATCACGTGGGTGCTTTCACACGTGGCTCTCCCTTTGATCGTGTACACCTTCCGGGTTACAGGACTGGAGTAGGTGGTGGTGGGAGGGTGCATAGGACAGGTTTTACACCGGCGGCGGTTGCAAGGGTAGGAGCCAGAGGGTAGGGAAGGTGGTTTGGGGATTTCATAGGGATGAACCAAGAGGTTACGAAGGTTAGGTGGACGGCGGAAAGACACTCTTGGTGGAGTGGGGAGGATTTCATGAAGGATGGATCTCATTTCGGGGCAGGATTTTAGGAAGTCGTATCCCTGCTGGAGAGCCACATTCAAGGTCTGATCCAGTCCCGGGAAGTATTCTGTCACAAGTGGGGCACTTTTGGGGTTCTTCTGTGAGAGGTTCTGGGTTTGAGGGAATGAGGAAGTGGCTCTGGTTATCTGCTTCTGTACCAGGTTGGGAGGGTAGTTGCGGGATGCGAAAGATGTTTTCAGTATGTTGGTGTAATGGTCGAGGGATTCAGGACTGGAGCAGATTCGTTTGCCACGAAGGCCTAGGCTGTAGGGAAGGGACCGTTTGATATGGAATGGGTGGCAGCTGTCATAATGGAGGTACTGTTGCTTGTTGGTGGGTTTGATGTGGACGGATGTGTGCAGCTGGCCATTGGACAGATGGAGGTCAACGTCTAGGAAAGTGGCATGGGATTTGGAGCAGGACCAGGTGAATCTGATGGAACCAAAGGAGTTGAGGTTGGAGAGGAAATTCTGGAGTTGTTCTTCACTGTGAGTCCAGATCATGAAGATGTCATCAATAAATCTGTACCAAACTTTGGGTTGGCAGGCTTGAGTAACCAAGAAGGCTTCCTCTAAGCGACCCATAAATAGGTTGGCATACGAGGGGGCCATCCTGGTACCCATGGCTGTTCCCTTTAATTGTTGGTATGTCTGGCCTTCAAAAGTGAAGAGGTTGTGGGTCTTGATGAAGCTGGCTAAGGTGACGAGGAAAGAGGTTTTAGGTAGGGTGGCAGGTGATCGGCGTGAAAGGAAGTGCTCCATTGCAGCGAGGCCCTGGACGTGCGTGATATTCGTGTATAGGGAAGTGGCATCAATGGTTACAAGGATGGTTTCCGGGGGTAACAGACTGGGTACGGATTCCAGGCGTTCGAGAAAGTGGTTGGTGTCTTTGATGAAGGATGGGAGACTGCATGTAATGGGTTGAAGGTGTTGATCTACGTAGGCAGAGACACGTTCTGTGGGGGCTTGGTAACCAGCTACAATGGGGCGGCCAGGATGTTTGGGTTTGTGAATTTTAGGAAGTAGGTAGAAGGTAGGAGTGCGAGGTGTCGGTGGGGTGAGGAGTTTGATGGAGTCAGGTGAAAGGTTTTGTAGGGGGCCTAAGGTTCTGAGGATTCCTTGAAGCTCCGCCTGGACATCAGGAATGGGATTACCTTGGCAAACTTTGTATCATTAGGAGTCGGATCAGGATTGTTTTTCTTCGTCGCAAAGTGATATTTCCAGCAGAGACTACGAGTGTAGGACAGTAAATCTTTGACAAGGGCAGTTTGGTTGAACCTGGGAGTGGGGCTGAAGGTGAGGCCTTTGGATAGGACAGAGGTTTCGGATTGGGAGAGGGGTTTGGAGGAAAGGTTAACTACTGAATTGGGGTGTTGTGGTTCCAGATTGTGTTGACTAGAAATTTGAGGTGTTGGGGGGAGTGGAGCTGGAAGTGGGAGATTGAGTAGATGGGAGAGACTGGGTCTGTGTGCAATGAGAGGAGGTTGAGGTTTGTTGGAAAGGTTGTGGAGGGTGAGTGAGTTGCCTTTCCGGAGGTGGGAAACCAGGAGATTGGATAGTTTTTTGAGGTGGAGGGTGGCATGTTGTTCTAATTTGCGGTTGGCCTGTAGGAGGATGCTATGTACAGCCGGTGTGGATGTGGGAGAGGAAAGATTGAGGACTTTGATTTGGGATAGGAGTTGACGGGTGTGTTCATTGGCCGAGTCGATGTATAGGTGAAGGATTAGGCGGGTGAGGGCTATGGATTGTGCTGTTTGGAACTGGTATAAGGACTGATGGAAAGAAGGATTGCAGCCAGAGATGGGAACTTTAAGTGTGAGGCCTTTGGGAGTAATGCCAAATGTCAGACAAGCCTGAGTAAATAAAATATGGGAGCGTAATCTGGCTAGGGTGAAGGCATGTTTGCGGAGGAAATGTAAATAAAATTTAATGGGGTCGTTGTAGGGATGTTGTGGGGTTGACATGGTATTAGTAGGTGGAAAGGGTAATATGAGGTTAAAGTGAAAGTACATAGAGATTTATATAGGGAGAGATAAAGGTGTGAAAAAAGTCGAAAAAGTGTTGGTTTGAGATGAGCTATGTTGATCATGTGCTGAACTTAGGTTGGTGAACAACAATGGGTGCAAAGGTTGGGTAGTTATGTTGTCTCCAGATCTCGTTAAAGGGTGGGGAAATTCAAGAAAATTTCGAAAAAAAATTTTTTCGAAAAAAGTTTCGAAAAAATAAAATTCGAAAAAAATTTTCGAATAAAATCTCGAAGAATATGTGTGTAAATGTATTCAAAGGACTGGTTATGTACTGGCAGGTTATGAGAATGAGGCTAACAATTGTTTGATGAAGAAATAATAACGTGTAAACCTGTGGGAAGCTGCTAAAAAATGATCGGTTATGTGGGAAAAAACGGGAATGGAAATAAAATGAAAGTTGTTGGAAAAAACTGAGATGGTTGTGTAATGGGTGAAAGGAACTGATGCTGTGAAATAGTATTCACACGAAATGTTTGTAAACTTGGAACAATGGATTTTATAGCAGCGGTTATGTTGAAAGCGTTGAAAATTTTAGGTTATGGTTTGGAAGTAAATTACGTATTATAGAGTATAATTAGGCAGGATAAAATGTATGGTAGATTACGGAAAAATGGAAGATGAATACAAAGTGAAACTTCTTGTACAAACGAAAAGAGAAAGTAAGACGATAGAGAAGATTTCGAAATGCAACAGAGACAATAACAAACGTAATTGTTGGGTTCAAATTAATGATGATGTAAATAAAATAGAAAGAAACTTCCACATGGGAAAAATATATTAAAAACAAAGATTCCAAGACTTACCAAGCGGGAAAGCGCCGGCAGACAGGCACATGAACAAAACACACAAACTCACACACAGAATTACTAGCTTTCGCAACCGATGGTTGCTTCTTCAGGAAGGAGAGGGAAAGACGAAAGGATGTGGGTTTTAAGGGAGAGGGTAAGGAGTCATTCCAATCCCGGGAGCGGAAAGACTTCCCTTAGGGGGAAAAAAGCCAGCTTCATCCTGACCCACAACCTCTTCACTTTTGAAGGCCAGACATACCAACAATTAAAGGGAACAGCCATGGGTACCAGGATGGCCCCCTCGTATGCCAACCTATTTATGGGTCGCTTAGAGGAAGCCTTCTTGGTTACCCAAGCCTGCCAACCCAAAGTTTGGTACAGATTTATTGATGACATCTTCATGATCTGGACTCACAGTGAAGAACAACTCCAGAATTTCCTCTCCAACCTCAACTCCTTTGGTTCCATCAGATTCACCTGGTCCTGCTCCAAATCCCATGCCACTTTCCTAGACGTTGACCTCCATCTGTCCAATGGCCAGCTGCACACATCCGTCCACATCAAACCCACCAACAAGCAACAGTACCTCCATTATGACAGCTGCCACCCATTCCATATCAAACGGTCCCTTCCCTACAGCCTAGGCCTTCGTGGCAAACGAATCTGCTCCAGTCCTGAATCCCTCGACCATTACACCAACAACCTGAAAACAGCTTTCGCATCCCACAACTACCCTCCCAACCTGGTACAGAAGCAGATAACCAGAGCCACTTCCTCATCCCCTCAAACCCAGAACCTCTCACAGAAGAACCCCAAAAGTGCCCCACTTGTGACAGAATACTTCCCGGGACTGGATCAGACCTTGAATGTGGCTCTCCAGCAGGGATACGACTTCCTAAAATCCTGCCCCGAAATGAGATCCATCCTTCATGAAATCCTCCCCACTCCACCAAGAGTGTCTTTCCGCCGTCCACCTAACCTTCGTAACCTCTTGGTTCATCCCTATGAAATCCCCAAACCACCTTCCCTACCCTCTGGCTCCTACCCTTGCAACCGCCGCCAGTGTAAAACCTGTCCTATGCACCCTCCCACCACCACCTACTCCAGTCCTGTAACCCGGAAGGTGTACACGATCAAAGGGAGAGCCACGTGTGAAAGCACCCACGTGATTTACCAACTGACCTGCCTGCACTGTGACGCTTTCTATGTGGGAATGACCAGCAACAAACTGTCCATTCGCATGAAAGGACACAGGCAGACAGTGTTTGTTGGTAATGAGGATCACCCTGTGGCTAAACATGCCTTGATGCACGGCCAGCACATCTTGGCACAGTGTTACACCGTCCGAGTTATCTGGATACTTCCCACCAACACCAACCTATCCGAACTCCGGAGATGGGAACTCGCCCTTCAGTATATCCTCTCTTCTCGATATCCGCCAGACCTCAACCTCCGCTAATTTCAAGTTGCCGCCGCTCATACCTCACCTGTCTTTCAACAACTTCTTTGCCTCTGTACTTCCGCCTCGACTGAAATCTCTGCCCTTACTCTTTGCCTTTAAATATGTCTGCTTGTGTCTGTGTATGTGCGGATGGATATGTGTGTGTGTGTGTGTGTGTGTGTGTGTGTGTGTGTGTGTGTGTGTGTGTGTGGTGTGTGTGTGTGTGTGCGAGTGTACACCTGTCCTTTTTTTCCCCTAAGGGAAGTCTTTCCGCTCCCGGGATTGGAATGACTCCTTACCCTCTCCCTTAAAACCCACATCCTTTCGTCTTTCCCTCTCCTTCCTGAAGAAGCAACCATCGGTTGCGAAAGCTAGTAATTCTGTGTGTGTGTTTGTGTGTTTTGTTCATGTGCCTGTCTGCCGGCGCTTTCCCGCTTGGTAAGTCTTGGAATCTTTGTTTTTAATATATTTTTCCTATGTGGAAGTTTCTTTCTATTTTATTTACATCATCATTAATTTGAACCCAACAATTACGTTTGTTATTGTCTCTGTTGCAATTCGAAATCTTCTCTATCGTCTTACTTTCTCTTTTCGTTTGTACAAGAAGTTTCACTTTGTATTCATCTTCCATTTTTCCGTAATCTACCATACATTTTATCCTGCCTAATTATACTCTATAATACGTAATTTACTTCCAAACCATAACCTAAAATTTTCAACGCTTTCAACATAACCGCTGCTATAAAATCCATTGTTCCAAGTTTACAAACATTTCGTGTGAATACTATTTCACAGCATCAGTTCCTTTCACCCATTACACAACCATCTCAGTTTTTTCCAACAACTTTCATTTTATTTCCATTCCCGTTTTTTCCCACATAACCGATCATTTTTTAGCAGCTTCCCACAGGTTTACACGTTATTATTTCTTCATCAAACAATTGTTAGCCTCATTCTCATAACCTGCCAGTACATAACCAGTCCTTTGAATACATTTACACACATATTCTTCGAGATTTTATTCGAAAATTTTTTTCGAATTTTATTTTTTCGAAACTTTTTTCGAAAAAATTTTTTTTCGAAATTTTCTTGAATTTCCCCACCCTTTAACGAGATCTGGAGACAACATAACTACCCAACCTTTGCACCCATTGTTGTTCACCAACCTAAGTTCAGCACATGATCAACATAGCTCATCTCAAACCAACACTTTTTCGACTTTTTTCACACCTTTATCTCTCCCTATATAAATCTCTATGTACTTTCACTTTAACCTCATATTACCCTTTCCACCTACTAATACCATGTCAACCCCACAACATCCCTACAACGACCCCATTAAATTTTATTTACATTTCCTCCGCAAACATGCCTTCACCCTAGCCAGATTACGCTCCCATATTTTATTTACTCAGGCTTGTCTGACATTTGGCATTACTCCCAAAGGCCTCACACTTAAAGTTCCCATCTCTGGCTGCAATCCTTCTTTCCATCAGTCCTTATACCAGTTCCAAACAGCACAATCCATAGCCCTCACCCGCCTAATCCTTCACCTATACATCGACTCGGCCAATGAACACACCCGTCAACTCCTATCCCAAATCAAAGTCCTCAATCTTTCCTCTCCCACATCCACACCGGCTGTACATAGCATCCTCCTACAGGCCAACCGCAAATTAGAACAACATGCCACCCTCCACCTCAAAAAACTATCCAATCTCCTGGTTTCCCACCTCCGGAAAGGCAACTCACTCACCCTCCACAACCTTTCCAACAAACCTCAACCTCCTCTCATTGCACACAGACCCAGTCTCTCCCATCTACTCAATCTCCCACTTCCAGCTCCACTCCCCCCAACACCTCAAATTTCTAGTCAACACAATCTGGAACCACAACACCCCAATTCAGTAGTTAACCTTTCCTCCAAACCCCTCTCCCAATCCGAAACCTCTGTCCTATCCAAAGGCCTCACCTTCAGCCCCACTCCCAGGTTCAACCAAACTGCCCTTGTCAAAGATTTACTGTCCTACACTCGTAGTCTCTGCTGGAAATATCACTTTGCGACGAAGAAAAACAATCCTGATCCGACTCCTAATGATACAAAGTTTGCCAAGGTAATCCCATTCCTGATGTCCAGGCGGAGCTTCAAGGAATCCTCAGAACCTTAGGCCCCCTACAAAACCTTTCACCTGACTCCATCAAACTCCTCACCCCACCGACACCTCGCACTCCTACCTTCTACCTACTTCCTAAAATTCACAAACCCAAACATCCTGGCCGCCCCATTGTAGCTGGTTACCAAGCCCCCACAGAACGTGTCTCTGCCTACGTAGATCAACACCTTCAACCCATTACATGCAGTCTCCCATCCTTCATCAAAGACACCAACCACTTTCTCGAACGCCTGGAATCCGTACCCAGTCTGTTACCCCCGGAAACCATCCTTGTAACCATTGATGCCACTTCCCTATACACGAATATCACGCACGTCCAGGGCCTCGCTGCAATGGAGCACTTCCTTTCACGCCGATCACCTGCCACCCTACCTAAAACCTCTTTCCTCGTCACCTTAGCCAGCTTCATCAAGACCCACAACCTCTTCACTTTTGAAGGCCAGACATACCAACAAGTAAAGGGAACAGCCATGGGTACCAGGATGGCCCCCTCGTATGCCAACCTATTTATGGGTCGCTTAGAGGAAGCCTTCTTGGTTACTCAAGCCTGCCAACCCAAAGTTTGGTACAGATTTATTGATGACATCATCATGATCTGGACTCACAGTGAAGAACAACTCCAGAATTTCCTCTCCAACCTCAACTCCTTTGGTTCCATCAGATTCACCTGGTCCTGCTCCAAATCCCATGCCACTTTCCTAGACGTTGACCTCCATCTGTCCAATGGCCAGCTGCACACATCCGTCCACATCAAACCCACCAACAAGCAACAGTACCTCCATTATGACAGCTGCCACCCATTCCATATCAAACGGTCCCTTCCCTACAGCCTAGGCCTTTGTGGCAAACGAATCTGCTCCAGTCCTGAATCCCTCGACCATTACACCAACAACCTGAAAACAGCTTTCGCATCCCGCAACTACCCTCCCAACCTGGTACAGAAGCAGATAACCAGAGCCACTTCCTCATCCCCTCAAACCCAGAACCTCTCACAGAAGAACCCCAAAAGTGCCCCACTTGTGACAGAATACTTCCCGGGACTGGATCAGACCTTGAATGTGGCTCTCCAGCAGGGATACGACTTCCTAAAATCCTGCCCCGAAATGAGATCCATCCTTCATGAAATCCTCCCCACTCCACCAAGAGTGTCTTTCCGCCGTCCACCTAACCTTCGTAACCTCTTGGTTCATCCCTATGAAATCCCCAAACCACCTTCCCTACCCTCTGGCTCCTACCCTTGCAACCGCCGCCGGTGTAAAACCTGTCCTATGCACCCTCCCACCACCACCTACTCCAGTCCTGTAACCCGGAAGGTGTACACGATCAAAGGGAGAGCCACGTGTGAAAGCACCCACGTGATTTACCAACTGACCTGCCTGCACTGTGACGCTTTCTATGTGGGAATGACCAGCAACAAACTGTCCATTCGCATGAAAGGACACAGGCAGACAGTGTTTGTTGGTAATGAGGATCACCCTGTGGCTAAACATGCCTTGATGCACGGCCAGCACATCTTGGCACAGTGTTACACCGTCCGAGTTATCTGGATACTTCCCACCAACACCAACCTATCCGAACTCCGGAGATGGGAACTCGCCCTTCAGTATATCCTCTCTTCTCGATATCCGCCAGACCTCAACCTCCGCTAATTTCAAGTTGCCGCCGCTCATACCTCACCTGTCTTTCAACAACTTCTTTGCCTCTGTACTTCCGCCTCGACTGACATCTCTGCCCTTACTCTTTGCTTTAAATATGTCTGCTTGTGTCTGTGTATGTGCGGATGGATATGTGTGTGTGTGTGTGTGTGTGTGTGTGTGTGTGTGTGTGTGTGTGTGTGCGAGTGTACACCTGTCCTTTTTTTCCCCTAAGGGAAGTCTTTCCGCTCCCGGGATTGGAATGACTCCTTACCCTCTCCCTTAAAACCCACATCCTTTCGTCTTTCCCTCTCCTTCCTGAAGAAGCAACCATCGGTTGCGAAAGCTAGTAATTCTGTGTGTGTGTTTGTGTGTTTTGTTCATGTGCCTGTCTGCCGGCGCTTTCCCGCTTGGTAAGTCTTGAATAGAAAGAAACTTCCATATGGGAAAAATATATTAAAAACAAAGATTCCAAGACTTACCAAGCGGGAAAGTGCCGGCAGACAGGCACAATGAACAAAATACACAAACACACACACAGAATTACTAGCTTTCGCAACCGATGGTTGCTTCTTCAGGAAGGAGAGGGAAAGACGAAAGGATGTGGGTTTTAAGGGAGAGGGTAAGGAGTCATTCCAATCCCAGGAGCGGAAAGACTTCCCTTAGGGGGAAAAAAAGGAACATACACAGACACAAGTAGACATATTTAAAGGCCAATATATATATATATATATATATATATATATATATATATATACTGCAAAATTCACAGTACACAAGGTATTTAAGTGTGTCACAACTTGTTGGTGTATCACATTAAAGGCAATTACAATGAACTTTGTTTAAAAATGGTGTGCCAATTTTAGATAACAAACTTACCTCGAAACATTGGTGCTCTGTCCTGCCACATAGCGTGCTACTGAGAGATAGTGTTCTTTAGCACTTAGTTTTTTGCGTGGTTGCATTTGCTGCTTTTCACCTGAAGGTAATGCACCATAACTGGGGTGGTTCTCTTTCATAACGAATGATCTGTCCACACATGGGACATGTTTGCTTCTGTAACATAAGGTTGTTAAATCAGGAAAAAATACAGACAATAATGAAAAAAATATTTTGTAATTAATAACTGCTAGAAAGTGAAGTACATGGAAGTTCAT
The DNA here is from genome assembly GCF_023897955.1 of Schistocerca gregaria. Classification (NCBI taxonomy): domain Eukaryota; kingdom Metazoa; phylum Arthropoda; class Insecta; order Orthoptera; family Acrididae; genus Schistocerca; species Schistocerca gregaria. The sequence continues at coordinate 692,016,427 of NC_064922.1, read as the reverse complement.
GTCATCTGAAATGTTAAGACAGTACATTTGTACTAAATATGTTAACAATAAGGATATACAAATTACTCTCAGCCAGAAATAAAAGCTATATCGATAGGCTCAGAGAACCACAAGATGTTGCCTGAACTCTGTGTCACAGCATGCCTATGATGGCATTGGAAGTCAGTACAGACAAACACATGGTTATGACACCGATAAGCTAACAACTTACATCAGCTTTTCCAGAGGTACAGTCACTATTTTTCTTAAAGTGGCTGCTCCCTTGGACTCATAGGTGTGATTGTATCCTGTTGTAGTTCTCCAAATAAAAAAAATTAAAAAAATAAACCCTTCACAGTGCCAAGAACTGGATGTTAGCCCTTCAAACAGCTAAATATGCACTGACCACTCAGCTATGAAGCCATACCACTTTATTTGCTATTTCATTAATGTACTGATGAACCTAGTTGATTTCACCTTTTCCTCTTTTATTATGTGATGAAATGGGAGTCTCTGTCAATTAATCTCATATACAATCTCTGTAAAAACATAAAGTGTTATCAAGCACCCATTTAAGCTTACGTACTTTTAAAGTGAATTTTGTTCTATAACAATAATTCTACCTAATATGTCAACTGACTGAAAAAGTTAATTGCTGAAAAATTAATGCCTTTTTGAGACAAAATTGACATTAATGCAGAAAATAAAGGCAATTTTCATCTTTTACAATGATTACAAACATGGCATCTTCTTTTGAACTGTATATGATATTTTTAAATCATCAAATGTTATTGGGAACAATATCCTTGCAGTTTGATGGTGCACCATGATTTTCATTATTTCATCTGTGATAAATTGCCACTGAAATGTTCATCTTTAGTTCACTAGTAGCCACAAATTCAGTTAAACACAAGGTGTCCCAGGAGGAATGGTCAATTTTCAGGGACAAGACAGGAACAATTATAAAAGCAAAAGAGTCTACTAAAATGGACTCTAAAATGCATACCATAAGAGCTACGAGTACTACATCATCTTTGATACTGTGAAAGAAATCTCTTTTACAGCAAACTCTTCACTTTCCATATTTTGGAAGGAGGCAGTATGGAACAAAACAAGAAACTTTTTTTTAGTAAACCTGCACTCTAAAATGTGTACCTGCCCAGTAGAAGAGTAGTGTTCCACAGTAGAGAAGACGAACAAGTGGTTATCACTCTTAAGGTATGCACTTTAGAGCTCATATTTTTTTCTCTGCTAACCTATTCCCCACTGCCTCACTTTATTTGTTCCCATTTGTCTTTTTTCACCGTCCACACCACTCCTTCCCCATCCAGATAGTGCACTGTCTTCTCCCACCACTCCCTACCCTCCCCTTGTCGCCATACTCTCTCTCTCTCTCTCTCTCTCTCTCTCTCTCTCTCTCTCTCTCTCTCTCTCTAGCCCCTCACAACCTCACAACACGTATCATCTTCATAAGCCACTTAGTCATCTGTCTTTTGTCTTTCCCACTCCTGTGGCACACTATCCAGCTAGTTGCATTGTGCGTCTTTCTATACTCCAACCCCACTTCCATCAGTCCAGGCAACTGCTCCCAAAAATCAATCATCAGTGTCATCACAGATGTGGTTGTATGCACTTGGGTGTCTGTGTGGGGTATCATGTGTGCTTTCTGCTAGAGGAAGAGCTAGAGCTTGAAAGCTAGTAAACACTGTTTTCTATAATGTGTGTCTAAACGGCATATTGCAGTCCGCTACATGTGAGTGCTGCCTATTGTTTATTTTATTACTGTTGTTACTTCTCAAAATAATCACAGTTATTGTTGAAGAATGAGCAGAATAATTGAAAACAATGCAAGAAGTGTGCTGACCTCTACAAATGTGCTGATCCATGACAATGCCCATCCTCACATTACTACTGCAACTCAACAATTCTTTGAGGAATTTCAATGGGATATTTTTTATCATCTGTCCTACAGTTCCAATCTGGCACTAAGTGCATCCATTTTTCCTTGAACTGAAGAAGGGGCAAGGAGGAAAGCACTTCTAAATTAACAAGCAGCTACCAGACAATGTTAATACTAATTTCAGTTCATTGCTGGCAACATTTTATGAAGAGGGTATTGGAACACTTTTTTACAGGTGTGGCAAAAGCCTCATCTGTTATGGTGATTATGTCAAAAAGTAATCATTAGTGTATATAACTTTATGGCCTGTCAGAGATTGAAATGAGAAGGATTCTAATAATACTTTTTGGACACTGTACACAATTTATTAAGTCATTTGAAAAAGTTCCAAATAAGACATAACAATTTTTGAAGACACTGGGGAACATATGATGGAAAAGGTCAATAAAACATGAGTAGTAGGAGTAGAAGTAGAAGTAGAAGTAATGGTAGTGGTAGTAGTAGTGGTAGTTGTAGTTGTAGTAGTAGTAGGAAGAGGAGGAGGAGAATATGAAAGCAGAAACAATAGGTAGAAAAAGCAACATGGGGAGGAGAAGAAGTAGTAGTATAGTGGAAAAAGGAAAGCACAGAAAGTACAAGAACTGAAGTTCTTACTTGATTCCAGGTCACCAACATGAAGATAAAAAAGGCAGGGCAAAGTAACAGCATACTGTGGACATATTTTATTCTTAAAATCATTAAATCTGTTATCCGACGGAAAAAGAAGCAATATTACTTACCCATTAAAAGTGGAATGTTTATCTTCATTATTGTCCACCTTAGTATATGGTTTGGTTTTCTGAATAGCAGCCTTGTTGCGCCTCAAAGATTGCTCTGGTTGGGCAAAACTAAAGGAGACCTGTGAATGGTTTTGCTGTGGAGCTGCAGCAGGTGGATTACTACGACGTAAAGATAAACTATCATCCAATCCTATGCGGTAGAGCACAGCAGATTGTTGTAGTTTTGGACCAAAAGTTTGAGTGTTGCTGTTGCCTTTAGACAAGCGAATGCTTGAGTCAGGTTGAATGCCAAGTTTCTGCCCAACTTGAAAATATGCATACCTGTGGTATAATAAAAATATATATCAGTTTTAATTTGATAACATTTACTATTATAACTGTTTCATACAGTTAACATAATAAATTCCATATTTTAGTATTCAACAGTGACATACACTTGCTGAAACTCAGATAATATAAACAAAAACTACTTTTCTGAAAGGAAAGAGCAAAATAAATGATTTTTTTTTTTTTTTTTTTTTTTTTTTTTTAATGCAGCAGATCTATTGGCCAAATTACAAGCAAGAGATTATTATTACAGTAGAAAAAAAAGGATCGAAATCTTAATAAGACACTGAAAAGAACTGATTGAAAAAAAACTGTATAAAAGAGACATTGCTCAGAAGAAAAGCAAGGAGAAAGATGCTGGATATTAAAGTTTGGCTGCAATATTGTGTCCTTCACCACAGCACATAGACAACAGCATTCTCTCCTAAATACTGCAGTATATCTTCACTCCCCCCCCCAATAATATACTTCATGAAGGAAAATTCTGTAAGCTAGGCGTCTACATCTATACACTGCAAACCACTGTGAAGCACAAGACACTCTTCATCAACATTTATTATGGATCTAGGAGAAAGAGAATTTAAGTGTAATAATAGGTTTCATAGAGAATACTAGAGGTTGTCAAATTATCAATGTAATTACAATTAAGTATTTTTAAGTAACATACAGCTTGTTAGAATACCATCCAACCATTTTAACTCAGAAATTTGGAGAAAATCACTGTTTATTTAATCATTTAAAGGGAATACTTTGGTCTAATTTGCAACATTGAAATATCAAATTTAATATTTCAAACAGATTTATTCAAGTTCATAAGTTGTAAGTAGAAAGAGGCATCAGGATAACACAGTTATTTAAATCAGGAATTTAAAGTTAGATTTTGTATATTTTAAAAGCAGTGAAGAAACATTACTCAAATATAAAACATATGTAATCATATGAAAATGATACTACGTGAAAGCCGTGAAAAATTTGAAAAACAGTTACATGACAGTACTCAGTTTGAAAAGACTGTACCAAATACTCAGGCACAGCAACAGTGAATCACCTTGTATCAGTTACCAACATTAGTCAGGGTGGAGTTGGTTACGTTTTAGTTCATGTATAAACTATGCAAATCGAATGTTAACAGCACTAAATAATATTCTTATTTCTAGCAATAATCAACCATGCAGCAAAAGAAAACCCAAGGAGAAGGAGACATTATGGAATGAACTTCAGACTTTCATCTGAATCAAAACTGGTTAAATGAATTTTAATTGTATTTCTTAGTTTCATGTAAATTCATATGAACTGAATAAAACTCATTTCTCTCATAATAATGCGCACTAACAGAATTCATAATTTGAGCCAAATTTGAAGATTAAAAATTGTATGTTTTCGCCTATGTATAACCCAAATTCAGTAGTTGAGCTAAAGTAACAACACCTTTTATGGTGTACAAAATTGTTAAGGCTTTCATAGCCATTAGTTGACAAATGGCCTGTTTGGCCGAAATACTAAATGTCTTTTTCCAAAGCTGTTTCACAGAGGAAGACTGCACTGTAGTTCCTTCTCTAGATTGTCACACAGATGACAAAATGGTAGATATCGAAATAGACGACAGAGGGATAGAGAAACAATTAAAATCGCTCAAAAGAGGAAAGGCTGCTGGACCTGATGGGATACCAGTTCGATTTTACACAGAGTATACGAAGGAACTTGCCCCCCTTCTTGCAGCGGTGTACCGTAGGTCTCTAGAAGAGCGTAGCATTCCAAAGGATTGGAAAAGGGCACAGGTCATCCCCGTTTTCAAGAAGGGACGTCGATCAGTTGTAGAATTTTGGAACACATATTATGTTCAAGTATAATGACTTTTCTGGAGACTAGAAATCTACTCTGTAGGAATCACACGGGGTTTCGAAAAAGACGGTCGTGTGAAACCCAGCTCGTGCTATTCGTCCACGAGACTCTGAGGGCCATAGACATGGGTTCACAGGTAGATGACGTGTTTCTTGACTTCCGCAAGGCGTTCGATACAGTTCCCCACAGTCGTTTAATGAACAAAGTAAGAGCATATGGACTATCAGACCAATTGTGTCATTGGATTGAGGAGTTCCTAGATAACAGAATGCAGCATGTCATTCTCAATGGAGAGAAGTCTTCCAAAGTGAGAATGATTTTAGGTGTGCCGCAGGGGAGTGTCATAGGACCGTTGCTATTCACAATGTACATAAATGACCTTGTGGATGACATCGGAAGTTCATTGAGGCTTTTTGCAGATGATGCTGTGGTGTCTCGAGAGGTTGTAACAATGGAAAATTGTACTGAAATGCAGGAGGATCTGCAGCGAATTGACACATGGTGCAGGAAATGGCAATTGAATCTCAATGTAGACAAGAGTAATGTGCTGCGAATACATAGAAAGATAGATCTCTTATCATTTAGCTACAAAATAGCAGGTCAACAACTGGAAGCAGTTAATTCCATAAATTATCTGGGAGTACGCGTTAGGAGTGATTTAAAATGGAATGATCATATAAAGTTGATCGTCGGTAAAGCAGATGCCAGACTGAGATTCATTGGAAGAATCCTAAGGAAATGCAATCCGAAAACAAAGGAAGTAGGTTACAGTACGCTTGTTCGCCCACTGCTTGAATACTGCTCAGCAGTGTGGAATCTGTGCCAGATAGGGTTGATAGAAGAGATAGAGAAGATCCAATGGAGAGCAGCATGCTTCGTTACAGGATCATTTAGTAATCGCGAAAGCATTATGGAGATGACAGATAAACTCCAGTGGAAGACTCTGCAGGAGAGACACTCAGTAGCCCGGTTTAATTAGTTCTAAGTTCTAAGTGACTGATGACCACAGATGTTAAGTATCATAGTGCTCAGAGCCATTTTGAACTGGTATTGTCAAAGCTTCAGCCCTCCATGTCACTAGCTGCCTTGACAATGTAGCCACTCAGGTTGCCGAAATGTCATCTTTTGCGGAGTGCCTTCCACAGTTCCATACGTCTTCCACATAAAGACCATTTGTCTTTCATTAAATTTGTAAATAAATATTTTGACTGTGCATCAATAACCATGTTATTACAATACTGTTCCGATTACTAATATTTCTACACACATAGTTACAACACTTAATCATCGTGCACAGGCTATGATCTTTTTCTTGCAATAAATATGGATACATCTATAAATCAGTACAGATACCAATCTTTATCAAATTTCAGAAATTAAAAACATTAAAACTAGCTAAGTTAATAGAGTAATACCTGCTACAGAAGCACGTTCATTCCTAAAAGTTAATGTACAGTTTCCACTACAAAACAGACTGAACTTAAACCGGAATATAAATGTCGATTGATATATCAAATGTAGAAGTATGAAACCGGAATTTCCCTATAAATGGTGCTAGCCATCAGTGGATGGTACATGAGACCATGTCTGCAGAGCCATCTGCTTCCTGTAATGTTTGATGACGAATGTCAAAACACAGTAACCCAACTTCTGTAAACATGTTGAGGTTTGTGCATACGAACTATGATTTGTGGACAGCATTGGTTTTCTGTTATCATTTGAAGAAAACTGCAGAAGAATCACATCACATGCTTGTCAAAGCTTTTGGCAAACATGCTCTTGGGAAAACACAGTGTTTCAAGTGGTTCAAAAAATTCAAAAGGTCTGATTTTGACGTGAAAAATGACAAGCATGGGAAACCACCGAAAAAGTTCTGAGACAACAAACTTCAGGCCTTAATGAATGAAGAATACACTCAAACTCAACAGGAACTCGTGGAACAATTGAATGTGATACAGAAAGCTGTTTTGTTTTGGTTGAAAGCTATGGGAAAGGTGCAGAAAGTGGGAAAATGGGTTCTGCATGAACTGAATGAAAGACAGCAAGCAAATCGAAAGACCACTCATGAAATGCTGCTCACCATATACAAAATAAAGTTGTTTCTCCATCAAATAGTGACAGGTGATGAAAAATGGATATATTTTGAGAATCCTAAGCGTCATAAATAATTGGTGAATATAAGCAAACCATCAATATCCACTGCAGGACCAAATCACTTTGGAAAGAAAACAATGCTCTGTATTTGGTGGTATCAAAAGGGGGTCATCTACTAGAAGCTGCTAAAACCTGGTGAAACGGTTAACACTGATCGCTACCAACAGCAAATGATCAATTTTCATTGAGCATTATGTGAAAAATGACCATACTGCTCCATGACAGCATCCCATCAAACACACCAAAACCGATCAGGGAAACAATGAGGCATTTAGTTGAGAAATACTAGGGCATGCGGCTTATTCTCCAGGCTTGGCTCCTTCCGATTATCATCTATTTGCATAACTGGGACATGCTCTTGCTGAACAATGCTTCAATACATAATAAGAACAGTTTTTTTATATTAAATAAAATATTGCTTATAGTTTCAAATAACAGACATGTAATTATTGCAACCAAATTCCAGTTTCATACTTCTACATCCGGTAAAAACACGCCATCTAAATACTTTTGTCAGAAACTAAATCATTCCAGATTTTATTTTGATTGCTGAGTGCCTAAAAATAACCATACCGTGTGACAGAAATTACTGTTACCTGATATTCAACACTGCAGTAACATTCAACAGTGTTACTTTTAATCATAATGTACTGAAAGAATTTTATTCGTTACCAAATCTATCTCACTCAACTTCTTAAACTAAACAAAGTTGTGCTGAATAGCTTTGAAACTAGCAAGCACTTAAGAGAAATGGGCTGTATACTGGAAAGTGTCAGTGCTATTACACTACTTGAATATTCTGGATGGCATACAAACACTTGCCATATTGTAGAGGTGTTGAGAACTGGATAAGTGTACACAGATTTCCTGTCACGACACTGTGTTCTCATACCTTTGTAACATCAAAACCTCCCCTTTTCTCTATTTTGCTTTTCCCTATTTGCCTCATACAGCCTATCACTTGTCCATAAACCTCTAACCCTCTGATGCATAAAAACATTCATCCACATAAATCTCACAACTCACTACAAGTGGTGGTCTGATTGACCTTCTTTCCCAGTTAACCTTCCCCAAGCTACCACTCAGTCCTCTCTGGTGAATGAGCACTTTTATAAGTTCCTATCAGCAGTATTACCCATTTCATCTCTTACATGTAAATACTGTCCAGTAGTTTTGTCTCTTACTAATAATTAGGGCAAAAATAAACTAAGAGATTATAAATTCATCACAAAAAGTGAAGGAAGAACCACTGAATTTGCCATACAGATTTCTAACATATTTAATAACCATTATCAAATAGCACAAAACTTTAATTAAAAATCAATGTAATCCAAATACTTATGTAGTCTCCCAGAATAGAAAGAAAACTGTTTTTGAAACCAATGACAACAGAAATAAAAACTATAATCAAAAACAAAACGACTGTATAGTCCTGATAGTATACTACACAGGATCTGTAAGCAAAGTTAAAGACAATAGTGCCTCAGCTCACATATAATCAATGCATCATCTGGTATAAGAATATTTCCAACAAACATAAAACAAAAATGATACACAAGCCATTCATAGCTTTAGACCTGTCTCACTATTATGTAGTTTTTTTTTTTTAATAATTGAAAGTGTCTCTTGACTTGTTTGCGCATGTACAGAGGTGGTTTGACAAGTATGGTAAATTTCCATGAAATAATGAAACATTTTTGTTGCACCTTCAGGGTTTGGTAAGCTTGATTTAATTATTCCAAGGAGCATATAAAGCATTTCGACAACACTCCTACATGTCTACAGTTCCTCTGTCTGAATTGGTCAATGCACTGACTACAGTTGAAAATGGAGAAAACGAAGTTTCGTGCTATTATCAAACATTTTTTTTGGAGGGTTGTGGACTACCACACAAATCAAAACAGAAATGGATGAAGTTTATGCATGGCCCAAACTCTTTGCCTTTACAAATGTCTGCTTGTGTCTGTGTATGTGCGGATGGATATATGTGTGTGTGTGTGTGTGTGTGTGTGTGTGTGTGTGTGTGTGTGTGTGTGTGTGTGTGCGCGTGTGCGTGTGCGTGTGCGTGCGCGTGTGCGTGCGCGAGTGTATACCTGTCCTTTTTCCCCCCCTAAGGTAAGTCTTTCCGCTCCCGGGATTGGAATGACTCCTTACCCTCTCCCTTAAAACCCACATCCTTTTGTCTTTCCCTCCCCTTCCCTCTTTCCTGATGAAGCAACCGTTGGTTGCAAATTTTGTATGTATGTTTGTGTTTGTTTGTGTGTCTATCAACCTGCCAGCGATTTCGTTTGGTAAGTCACACCATCTTTGTTTTTAGATATATTTTTCCCACGTGGAATGTTTCCATCTATTATATTTATATTAATCAAATTGCATGCATATGGAGTATCGTCTCAGTTGTGTAACTGTATTTGTGATTTCCTCTCAGAGAAGTCACTTTTCGTAGTGATAGATAGTAAATCATCGAGTAGAACAAAAGTGATATCCAGCGTTCCGCAAGGTAGTGTCATAGGCCCTCTGCTGTACCTGATTTACATAAATGATCTAGGTGATAATCTGAGCAGCCCCTGAGATTGTTTGCAGATGATACTGTAATTTACCATCTACTAAAATCATCAGACAATCAATTCCAATAACAAAATGATCTAGAGAGAATTTTGGAGAGAGAATTTCGGTATGGTGTGAAAAGTGGCAATTGGCACTAAACAAAGGAAAGTGCTAGGTCATCCACATGGGTACTAAAAGGAATCTGATAAATTGCACAAATCTAAGGGCTGTCAATTTGACTAAATACCTAGGAATTACAATTATTAGCAACTTAAATTGGAAAGACCACATAGATAATACTGTGGGGAAGGTGCTTTGATGGCAGAACACTTAAAAGATGTGACAAACCCACTAAAGAGACAGTCTACATTACACTTGTCCGTCCTCACCTGGAATATTGCTGCGCAGTGTAGGACCCTTACCAGGTAGGATTGACAGAGGACATCGAAAAAGTGCAAAGAAGGGCAGCTCATTTCAGTTATTATACAATAGGGGCGAGAGTGTCACTGATATAATATGTGAGTTGGGTTGGCAGTCACTGAAACAAAGGCGGTTTTCTTTGTAGTGGGATCTATTTTAGGTAATTTCAATCACCAACTTTCTCTTCCGAATGCGAAAGTATTTTGTTGACACCCACCTACATAGGGAGAAATCATCATCATAATAAAATAAGAGAAATCAGAGCTCGAATGGAAAGATTTAGGTGTTCCTTTTTCCCACACGCCATTCAAGAGTAGAATGGTAGAGAAGTAGTATGAAAATGGTTCAATGAACCCTCTGCCAGGCACTTAAGTGTGAAATGCAGAGTAATCATGTAAATGTAGATGTGTGCTCAAGCTGTCCAAAGGAAACCACTGATAAAATCCACAATATGGTAATGCAAGACTGCCGAATAAAAATTCATGAGATCGTAGGCATCTCAATTGAGTGCATAATATCCTGCATGGAGAATTGGCTATGAAGAAGCTGTGTGCAGGATGGGTACGATGATTGCTCATAGTCAACCAAAAGCACTTCTGGAACAACATTTCTACAAAATCTTTGGTGATGTTTAATCATTATCTGCAAGACTTTTTACACTGATTTGTGACTGTTGATGAAACTTGGATCCATCATTACATACACCAGAGCCAAAATGGCACTCGCAAAAAATAAAGGACAAAGGCTGGTGAAAATGCAATGAAAACAGCAAATACCATTTTGTCAGCTGATTAGATGATGGCCACGGTTTTTTAGGATTCCCAAGGAATAATCCTCATAGATTGCTTGGGAAAAGGCAGAACCATAACTGGACCTATTATGCTTTACTGTCGGATCATCTGAAACTTGCCTTGGCTGAAGAAAGAACAAGGTTGGCACACAAAAAAGTGCTCTTTCACGAGAATATTGCACCATTTCACACATCAGTGGAAATAATGATGATTTTCCCTGAATTAGGGTTTTAATTGGTTCCTAGTCCATCCTTCTCACCAGGGATAGACACAAGTGACTTATTCCTGTTCCCTAACTTGAAATTTTGGCTTGCTGGGAAGAAATCATCATCAAACGAGGAATTGGCAGTTGGAGTCAACATGTATTTTGCAGAGTTTGATGGAAACTATTTTTCCAATGGGATGAGAAAGCTGGATGATTGCTGGATGAAGTGTATTATCTCAAGGAAGACTATGTGACAGATCCACATCATAGCTGACACTGCTGTTGAAATACCCTTTGTGCAGCAGTCAAGCAGTCACATTATCACCTGTCTTGTAAAGTGTTGTCACAGTGATAAAATGTCCCACACCACTCCAATGCTGCTTGATTACTGAATGGCAGTGTGAAAAACTATGGAAGTGAAACCACTCAAACCCAGAGAATGGGAGAAAATGTTCATATAACTGATGTTGCTGACAGATACTTATGTCAGTCAGTTGTCTAGCATTAAGCGAAACCTCTCAAAACTGGAGAGTGATGTGCCTCCAGACTAGTTTCATTTGGTTGTTTCATTCAATGGAAAAAACCAATGAAAAAAAAAAATAATAAACTGGCCAATCACTTGTTGAAAACAGCCCGTTGTCCCATCACAAAGTATGCATAACTAGGGGTAAGATAGATTCCAACTATAGGAAAATAAAAGAAAAAGAAAAAAAGAGAAAAGAAAAGCACCTGTATAAATATCAAAAGCTCAGGTAGCAAGCCAGTATTAAGCAAATGACAATGTGTTCACAACAACTACATATCGATTCCAAACAACAGCCAGCAGCACAGCACTGCAAACCAAAGTTAGGGATATTGGTCAGTAATTTTGCGGTCCCATTCTTTTTACCATTGTTATATACTGAAGTCACTTGCACTTTTTTCCAGTCTGCAAGTTTGTGCTGGGAGAGAGATTCATGATAAATGCAGGCTAGGAAAGGGGGCAGTGCCATAGAGTACTCTTTATAAAAGCAAATTGGGATTCAATCTGGACCTGGTGAATTATTTGCTTTCAGATCTTTCAGTTGTTTCTCTACCAGTCTCAGTCTGCACCACAGTGTGGCTTCAGTTGCCAGAGACTGCACTCATGTGTGTGAGTTACGTTTGTGTGTGTGTGTGTGTGTGTGTGTGTGTGTGTGTGTGTGTGTGTGTGTTTGTGGGCACGTGCGCACATGTGCATGTGTCTGTCATCTACTTTTGATGAAGGCCTTCCGGACCAAAGGCTTATTTGTGACAGTCTTTTTGTTGTGCCTATCTGCGACTCAGGATCTCCGCTATATGGTGAGATATTGAATTTAATTGATCAAAGAAGAAATACAAACATCTCAAAATTACACTGACAGGAAGATCAAAATGGCTAAGCATGAATGGCTAGGCAAGAAATGTAAAAATTTAGAATCACATTTTACTAAGGAAAGATAGATACCATCTACAGGAAAATTAAAGAGACCTTTGGAGAAAGTAGAAGTAGCCATAAGAATATCAAAAGTTCAGCTGGAAAGTCAGACCTAAGCAAAAAAGAAAGCTGAAAGACAGAAGGAATATGTAGTTGGAGAGGAACTTGAAGACAATATTACAGAAATGGAAGAGGACACAGAGGAAGATGAGGTGGGAGCTATGATACTGTGAATAACAATTTGACAGAGCACTGCAAGACCAAAGTCTAAAGAAGGTTGAATTGAATTGAACTGAATTTTATTTTATCCTGTAAGATTACATTGTGTACAGTAAATGTACGTGTAATATAGGACATGTCAAAGTAGTAACATTCATTACCACTTATTTTTCTACCCCTTTAGCTTACATTTTTACATCATTGATAATTAATAACAATATATACAAATTTAATGGCATAAGTATTCTGCAACACTGTAAAACTCTTTTTCAATGAGACAGTCTTTAATTTTCTTTGGAAAGTCATTGTCAAGTACACTATCTTGCAGGTTTTTAGGCACACTTCTTAGTAGTCTGATACCAGAGTACAGGGGTCCTTTTTCTAGCATTGCTAGTCGGTGGAGTATGCTCCGTACATCATTCTTCCTTCTTGTATTCTGGGCGTGTACACTAGCATTTGTAATCCAGTCCCCACTACCTTTTGTGATGTACATTATTGTTTTGTGTATATACAATGATGAAAAAGTTAATATACCTAACTTCTTGAAACAGTTTCTGCACATTTCAGAGGTCTTTCTTCTTAAAATGGTCCTAATTGCTTTTTGTAATGTGAACACTCATTTGTCTCTTGTTTGTTTGAGTTTCCCGACACAGTCATTCCATATTGTAAGTATGGTTCGAAAAGTCCATGATACATTGTACACAGAAGATTCTTGTCTGAATACTGTGATAGCTGCATCATTAAGAATATGACAGAGCTCAGTTTCTTACAGACATTATTTATATTGTTTTTTTTCCCATTTCAGTTCATTATCCACAAGAATACCCAAGAATCTAGCGGATTCTACTTCTTCCAGCCTTGTTCCATCAACCTCTAAATCAATATACAGTCTTCTCCTTGTTTTTAAACATTGCATACATAGTCTTTTTTAGATTTATAACCAGTTCATTTTCCAGCAGCCATTGACCTGTGACATTTGCAGATATGTATGCTCTTCTCTCAAGCTGTTCCATATTTTGGTCAATATTTAGTATTGTCATGTCATCAGCATACAATATTTTCTTTTCTTCCACCTCAACACCTATATCATTAACAAATACATTAAATAACAATGGCCCCATTACCGAACCCTGTGGCACTCCATATTTAAAGGGTTTGGTTTCTGATTGGTATGAGTTTCCTAATGATACATACTGCTTACGGTTGCACAAGTATTATTTTATCCATTCACCTGTTTGCCTTCGAATGCCATGGTTGCCTAATTTTTGTATCAGCATTTCATGACAATGGTGTCAAATGCTTTTGAAAGGTGCAGAAACATTGCCGAGACAACCTTTTTTTTCATCTACAGAGTGTAAAACGTATTCTGTTAGACTGGCAATTGCTGATTCTGTAGATTCACCCTTTCTGAAACCATGTTGTGAGGGTGTGAGAACGTCATGTTTGTCCAAATAATTAACTAGTCTATCTAAAAATAAAGATGATGTGTGACTTACCCAACGAAAGTGCTGGAAGGTCGATAGACACGCAAACAAACACAAACACACACACAAAATTCAAGCTTTCGCAACCAACAGTTGCTTCGTCAGGAAAGAGGGAAGGAGAGGGAAAGACGAAAGGATGTGGGTTTTAAGAAAGAGGGTAAGGAGTCATTCCAATCCCAGGAGCGGAAAGACTTACCTTAGGGGGAAAAAAGGACAGGTATACACTCGCACACACACACATATCCATCAGCACATACACAGACACAAGCAGACATTTGCTTTTACAAGATAGCTGTACACCCAATAGCACGTCCTCTTGCATTGATGCATGCCTGTATTCATCGTGGCATACTATACACAAGTTCATCAAGGCACTGCTGGTCCAGATTGTCCCAGTCCTCAATAGTTATTCAGCACAGATCCCTCACAGTGGTTGGCGTGTCACGTCATCCATAAACAGCCCTTTTAAATCTATCCCACATTCAACAGGGTTCATGTCTGGAAAACATGCTGCCCACTCTAGTTGAGCAATGTCATAATCCTGAAGGAAGTCATTCATAAGATGTACATGATGGGGGCACTAATTGTTTTCCATGAAGACGAATGCCTCGCTAATATGCTGCTGATATGCTTGCACTATCAGTCGGAGGATGGCATTCACGTATCATACAGCCGTTATGGCACATTCCATGGCCACCAGTGGTGTATGTCGGCCCCACATAATGTCACGCCATAACAGCAGGGAAGCTCCACCTTGCTGCGCTTGCTGGACAGTGTGTTTAAGGTGTTCAGCCTGACCGGGTTGCTTCCAAACACGTCTCCGATGACTGTCTGGTTGAAGGCATATGCAACACTCAGCAGTGAAGAGAACATGATGCCAATCCTGAGTGGTACATTTGGCATGCTGTTGGGCCCATCTGTACCATGATGCATGGTGTTGTGGTTGCAAAGATGGACCTCACCATGGACATCGCAGGTGAAGTTGTGCATCATGCAGCCTATTGCGCACAGTTTGAATCATAACAAAGTGTCCTGTGGCTGCATGAAAAGCATTATTCCACATGGTGGCACTGCTGTCAGGGTTCCTGCGAGCCATAATCCTTAGGAAGCAGTCATTCACTGCAGTAGTAGCCCTTGGGAGGTCTGAACGAGGCATGTCACCAACAGTTCCTGTCTCTCTGTATCTCCTCCATGGCCAAACAACATCACTTTGGTTCACTCCGAGATGCCTAGACACTTCCCTTGTTGAGAGCCCTTCCTGACACAAAGTAACAATTTGGACACGATCGAACTGCGGTACTGACTGTCTAGGCATAGTTGAACTACAGACAACATGAATCATGTACCTCCTTCCTGGCAGAATGACGAACTGATTAGCTGTCAGATACCCTCCATCTAATAGGCGCTGCTCATGCATGTTGTTTACATCTTTGGGTGGATTTAGTGAGATCTCTGAACAGTCAAAGGGACTGTGTCTGTGATACAATATCCACAGTCAATGTCTATCTTCAGGAGTTCTGGGAACCACAGTGATGCAAAACATTTTTGATGTCTGTATTTCCATGATGCGTGGGTTCCAAACTGACAAATCTAAGTAGTTTTAGAACAAGAATTTATTATTGTTTCACATGACATTTTCTCATGCCCATCATTTACAAAACTATAATAATCAATTGTTAATGAACCATGGACCTTGCCGTTGGTGGGGAGGCTTGTGTGCCTCAGCGATACAGATGACTGTACCCTGGGTGCAACCACAATGGAGGGGTATCTGTTGTGAGGCCAGACAAACGTGTGATTCCTGAAGAGGGGCAGCAGCCTTTTCAGTAGTTGCCAGGGCAACAGTCTGGATGATTGACTGATCTGGCCTTGCAACACTAACCAAAACGGCCTTGCTGTGCTGGTACTGTGAACACCTGAAAGCAAGGGGAAACTACAGCCGTAATTTTTCCCGAGGGCATGCAGCTTTACTGTATGGTTAAATGATGATGGCATCCTCTTGGGTAAAATATTCTGGAGGTAAAATAGTCCCCCATTTGGAGCTCCGGGCAGGGACTACTCAAGAGGACGTCATTATCAGGAGAAAGAAAACTGGCGTTCTACGGATCGGAGCGTGGAATGTCAGATCCCTTAATTGGGCAGATAGGTTTGAAAATTTAAAAAGGGAAATAGATAGGTTGAAGTTAGATATTGTGGGAATTAGTGAAGTCCGGTGGCAGGAGGAACAAGACTTTTGGTCAGGTGAATACAGGGTTATAAATACAAAATCAAATAGGGCTAATTAGGGAGTAGGTTTAATAATGAATAAAAAAAATAGAAGTGCGGGTAAGCTACTACAAACAGCATAGTGAACGCATTATTGTGGCCAAGATAGACACGAAGCCCATGCCTACTACAGTAGTACAAGTTTATATGCCAATTAGCTCTGCAGATGATGAAGAAATTGATGAAATGTATGGTGATATAAAATAAATTATTCAGATAGTGAAGGGAGACGAAAATTTAATAGTCATGGGTGGCTGGAATGGAATTCGAGTGTAGGAAAAGGGAGAGAAGGAAACGTAGTAGGTGAATATGGATTGGGGCTAAGGAATGAAAGAGGAAGCCGTCGGGTAGAACTTTGCACAGAGCATAGCTTAATCATAGCTAACACTTGGTTCAAGAATCATAAAAGAAGGTTGTATACATGAAAGAATCCTGGAGATACTAGAGGGTATGAGATAGATTATATGATGGTAAGACAGAGATTTAGGAACCAGGTTTTAAACTGTAAGACATTTCCAGGGGCAGATGTCGACTCTGCCCACAATCTATTGGTTATGAATTGTAGATTAAAACTGAAGAAACTACAAAAAGGTGGGAATTTAAGGAGATGGGACCTGGATAAACTGAAAGAACCAGAGGTTGTACAATTGGCAAGAATGGAGGAAACAAATACAGTAGAAGAAGAATGGGTAGCTCTGAGGGATGAAGTAGTGAAGGCAGCAGAGGATCAGGTAGGTAAAAAGACGAGGGCTGGTAGAAATCCTGGTATAACAGAAGAAATATTGAATTTAATTGATGAAAGGAGAAAATATAAATACGCAGTAAATGAAGCAGGCAAAAAGGAATACAAATGTCTCAAAAATGAGATCAACAGGAAGTGCAAAATGGCTAAGCAGGGATGACTAGAGGACAAATGTAAGGATGTAGAGGCTTATCTCACTAGGGGTAAGATAGATACTGCCTACAGTAAAATTAAAGAGACCTTTGGAGATAAGAGAACCACTTGTATGAATATCAAGAGCTCAGATGGAAAACCAGTTCTAAGCAAAGAAGGGAAAGCAGAAAGGTGGAAGGAGTATACACAGGGTGTATACAAGGGCGATGTACTTGAGGACAATATTATAGAAATGGAAGAAGATGTGGATGAAGATGAATTGGGAGATACTATACTGCGTGAAGAGTTTGACAGAGCACTAAAAGACCTGATTCGAAACAAGGCCCTAGAGTAGACAACATTCCATTGGAACTACTGACGGCCTTGGGAGAGAGAGTCCTGACAAAACTCTACCATCTGGTGAGCAAAAAGTATGAGACAGGTGAAATACCCTCAGACTTCAAGAAGAATATAATAATTCCAATCCCAAAGAAAGCAGGTGTTGACAGATGTGAAAATTACGGAAGTATCTGTTTAATAACTCACAGCTGCAAAATACTAACGCGAATTCTTTATAGATGAATGGAAAAACTGGTAGAACCGACCTCGGCGAAGATCAGTTTGGATTCCGTAGAAATGTTGGAACACATGAGGCAGTACTGACCCTATGACTTATCTTAGAAAATAGATTAAGGAAAGGCAAATCTACATTTCTAGCATTTGTAGACTTAGAGAAAGCTTTTGACAATGTTGACTGGAATACTCTTTTTCAAATTCTAAAGGTGGCAGGGGCAAAATACAGGGAGCGAAAGACTATTTATAATTTGTACAGAAACCAGATGGCAGTTATAAGAGTCGAGGGACATGAAAGGGAAGCAGTGGTTGGGAAGGGAATAAGACAGGATTGTAGCCTCTCCCCGATGTTATTCAATCTGTATATTGAGAATGCAGTAAAGGAGATGAAAGAAAAATTTGAAGTAGGTATTAAAGTCCATGGAGAAGAAATAAAAACATTGAGGTTCGCCGATGACATTGTAATTCTGTCAGACACAGCAAAGGACTTGGAAGAGCAGTTGAACGGAATGCACAGTGTCTTGAAAGGAGGATATAAGATGAACATCAACAGAAGCAAAACAAGGATAATGGAATGTAGTCGAATTAAGTCAGGTGATGCTGAGGGAATTAGATCAGGAAATTAGACACTTAAAGTAGTAAAGGAGTTTTGCTATTTGGGGAGCAAAATAAATGATGATGGTTGAAGTAGAGAGGATATAAAATGTAGACTGGCAATGGCAAGGAAAGCATTTCTGAAGAAGAGAAATTTGGTAACATCGAGTATAGATTTAAGTGTCAGGAAGTCATTTCTGAAAGTATTTGTATGGAGTGTAGGCATGTATGGAAGTGAAACATGGACGATAAATAGTTTGGACAAGAAGAGAATGTGGTGCTACAGAAGAATGCTGAAGATTAGATGGGTAGATCACATAACTAATGAGGAAGTATTGAATAGGATTGGGGAGAAGAGAAGTTTATGGCACAACTTGACCATAAGAAGGGATCGGTTGGTAGGACACGTTCTGAGGCATGAGGGGATCACAAATTTAGCATTGGAGGGCAGCGTGGAAGGTAAAAATCGTAGAGGGAGACTAAGAGATGAATACACTAAGCAGATTCAGAAGGATGTAGGTTGCAGTAGGTACTGGGAGATAAAGAAGCTTGCACAGGATAGAGTAGCATGGAGAGCTGCATCAAACCAGTCTCAGGACTGAAGACAACAACAACAATGATTGAAGTCTCTTCCAATGATGAAAACATAATTCAAGAAAATATGTATTTGCAATGTGAATTTTTCACTGATGCTTTTCGTTAACCTGGGATCAAGTTTGCTATCAATTAACCAGTTAATACTTTATGCCTGCATACGATACTGTATTACCCAATCTTGTGTGCAGCTTAATTTCAGTGTTGGTGGATTTGAGTTTCCTGTCTACTGCGACAAATACATAACGTACATTTACAGTCATCATTACCTGGATTAGGTGAATATTCATCTAATCCACAAAATGCTTGTGTGCATGCCACATCGAATCAGATGCCTGGGTAACAGCCCCCAATGCATAGTGTATTTCTGACCAGTTTACTTCTCAACACAATGATACGTGTCTAGGAAGCCACAACCTACCTCATCATAAGGGTTTCTGATGCATGTCCATACAGTTCACAGGCCCTCTTATAAAGGCCACCTGCGTCAGCTCTGTGGTAAGAACAGTTTTGTTTAAGCGAATACAAACGCGTGCTCAGCCTATTCTATAACCTATATTACTGTTATCCAGTCAATGTGTTCAGTACTACACACAACCTGTACTTCATTCTATCTTACATGTTTCTCTATAAAGTACTACATTCCATAAATAGTGTTTGTTCTTGTTACAGCATATTTGGCAATGAGTGAGGGTTACAATTTCTCCATTTGTTAGTGTCTGAGCTAAATCACACGATGAGCATCCCAATGGAAGCAATACGCCAATGTATCATTGCTCAATAGCAAGCTTTCACTGAACAACCGCAGTATCTTGCCATGGCTCTAAATCAAGTGGCACCTGCATGTTTGCAGCAAGTTAGTCTCCTGTTAGTACAATTGTTGCCCCAGCATATAATGAATCAGCTGAAGATTGTGACTCCTACAAGACACGGCTACACCAGTATTTCCATGTTTTCCACTTGGAGAATGCAAACCTCTGTAGGGCTTGCTTTCTTTCGTACCTGGCTTTTGACGCACATTTATCAGTTATTGTACCAACTTGTGCCTTTACTAGAACTGGCTAGCTATCATTTGATGGAATGTGCATGTTTCTCTCAACCTATTACTGTGACAGAACGCATGTCATTGCAATGAATCTAGAACTTCACTGTTGTCAGAAATGCACAAACCAATTTTACAAAGCCTGGACTGCAGAATCACAAGGTTGAGCCATCACTGTAAATTTGTCACTAGTACACATCACAAATCCTACACTGATCACATAGTGTGTGATGTTATTATTTGTCTGGCATTGGATTGGGAAGTCAGTGACAAAGCACTTCAATGTGAGAAGCTGACACCTACAAATGTGCTCAATATAGCACAGGCCTTTGAAATGTCACAGGCCGCAGGCGATCAGATTGCTGCATCGGGGGGAGGTATTGGAAGTTGCTCAGTCAATCCCTGTTAGGCACACTGCAAGTGTTCAGCATCACGGGGAAGCTGTTGCAACAGTACAACAACCATCAGCTCAGCATCCCATGGACAGCTTTGGTTACAGCCACAAAAGAAACAGAATGCATCACAACAGCAGCCACATGCCCCCTTCCATCTTGCCCGTACTGCTTCATCCAACAGAGCTGCATGCCCTAAGCATTGGAAGGTTTGCAAAAAGTGTTGAAAGAAAAGTAAAATTGCTTTGTGTAACTTCTATTCGAATGTGGCAGACACGGCAGTCCCAATGAAGATAAACTGTATCACTACAATGACTGTTTCCCTGAACAAATTGTTTACTGACTTGCTTGTGATTAATAAACTGCTAAAAATACATATGGACTCAGGAGCCACAATGACTTTAGTAAACCCAGAGGCGTACATGGACTTGGATTCCCCTCCCCAACTTGGATTTCCCTCCCCTCACAAAGGTTTCACGAAAGTTGGTTACCTACAATAAACAGCAGATTCTGATTGTAGGTCAGTTCTCCATTCCCATCTCTTACAAATCTGTAGTTCCCCTTCTCACCTTCCTTGTTGTGAATCTATCCCACACCACAGACATGTTTAGGTTAAATCCGTTTAATGCTTTCGGTTTCTCCATTGCTCTTGAGGTAAATTTAGTGTCAGATCAAGTTCCATATGGGCAACTGGAGTCCCTCAGTTTTCCTCTTGGCTCAGCTGTGCTACTTGTTTTCAAGCCCATATTACCATGAAAGAGTGTCCTCTTGCCCTCATTTTTTTCAGACGGGACAGGTGATGTCTCCTTGCGTGACTCTGTCGAGGCTGAATTAGACCATCTGACATTGCTCACTGTCACTTGGCCTATTTCTTCTAGTGTATGGGGTACACCAAAGGTCACCGTTAAGAAGCCAATGGGTAAGCTTCGCCTCTGCGGTCACTTCAGAGTCATGATTAATGCACAATCCATGATAGATACATAACATTTTGCCACCCTGAAAAGTTGTTCACAAAATTGTCAGGCGGCCACTACTTCTCCAAGATTGATTTGTAGGAAGGTTACCTCTAGCTCCCCTCGGATGAGGCAACTAGGTGCCTTCTCATTTTCAATATACTTTTAGGCCTATATCAATATTAACGCTTGCCTTTTAGTGTTGCTAGTACACCCACAATTTTTTGGTATTTTTTAGAACAGCTGCCAGCTCCTGTAGTCGTCTTTATGAATTGCCTCGAGAACATTGTGTTTTCGGGTTCTTCCACTGAAGACCGCCTCTGACTGTTGATTTTTGTTTTGCAGTCTGCAGGTCTTAAGTGCAATCTTGCCAAATCTAATTTTTTTTAGGCATCAAGTGAATACCTACGTTTTGAGGTTTCTCACACAGGGGTCAAGTCATTGCACCACCTCCTTATGCAATTGCTGCTTTGGTGCAGCCTACCTCTGTTAAGGAACCACAGTGTTTCTAAGTAAAGTTGTGTACTGCCATAAGTTTTTACTGGACACAACAATTGTTGCTCAGCCTCTGTACACACGTTTGGATAAAAATGTGCCTCTTTTTGGTCCCCAGCTTGTGACTCATTCGCTTTGCTTAAATATAAGCTTCCATCTGTGCCATGTCTGGCCACTCTTCAGCCGGGTCAGCATCTTGTATTGGCCACAGATGCATCTCAGCACAGTCTGGGTGCAGTGTAGGCGAACAAATACGCATACAGGTCTGACTTTAACTCCAGCTGAGCAGCGGTATTCTCCGACTGAAAAGCAGGCTTCAGGGATTGTGTTAGCCCTCAAGAAATTTCATGTCTTGTGAAGGCATTGCTAATTACGCATATAATTTTTTTTCGTGATTCTCTTTAAATTTCTATTCTTTTTCTTTTGTTCATATGGGCATTTCTAATTGTGATTATGTAACATTCTACTGTGGATTTTAAATGTAAAGATGTAATTGTGATTATTTCGTTTGCCAATGGATAAATATGTTTCTTGCTTTGTACCTGTGGTAAAGTTTCTAAAGTTCTCTTTTGGAATATTATTAATTGTGAAAAATGCAGTCAATAACATTTATAAAGGTTTATGTAATTTACGATAACGATATAACATCTATAGACATGGGACAGCGATAGTGATATCGAGAGTCGAAAGGTTGTTGCGTAGTAGAGGGGATGGTGGATGGCGTGTCTGTGAAGCGTGTGCGGGAACAAATAGTACTGTGTTTCATGAAAAGCATACGTAATTGTATGGACAGTGATACCAAACTATCAGATTGTTAATTCTCTTTACCACTGTGGTGTGTAATGCCATCGCCAGCAAACTTTAAGAGCAAATAAACCGGACTGTGAAAGTGCCGCTAACATTACTTTGTTGTGGCCGACACGAACTGTGCTTTTATGCGAATGAACTTTGCTGGTATTAGTTTTGGGTGGTGGAACTGTTGTATATCACATTCTATCAAGCCATGAAAGTGAAGACTAATTAAATGTGCAATATAAATGGCTTTCAGTGAAGTTGTCAAAGTTTGAAATGCGAGAACAGAGTGGACATTGTTTACGGTGTGCTTCACACACAAGAACAATTCTATGAACTGTGTATTTGCGGCTAAGACTATATGAATGTGACGAACTGTGTAGTTATGGATGATAGCGTCACGGACAGTGCATAAAGTGTAAAAATGAGCGACGTCTATGTCATGTACTTTTAAAGAGAGGACATGTCAACAATGTTCGTATACTGGCGTCTTGTGGTTTGTTAATCACCACGAGGTTAATGATACAGCTGCGCCGGAACTTTATTTGCGTTTTGCTGGAGAAGATTAACCAGCGGAACTGTCTGTATCCTGCTCTCATCATCGTAACCCGCCGACATTGTGCTGCCTAACGCAACACTTTGTATGCAACAAAAAGTTAAGGGATTTCGCTGAACGCTATCCCCTGACCTAGAAACTTTCTTTCTCTATTAAAAGTATAAGAATTATAGACTCTGTTTAATTAAATTCTTTATTTAGTTTGTTTGCTTTCTGCTAACGAAAATAAAATTACAATCAGTGAATTAACAGTTGCCTTGTAGTCATTGTTGAAACACCAGTAAATATAAACTTCTTCCTCTCATTAGGACTAATTCTCCTTGCATGTCAAAATTATTGTAGTTATTTTATGTAGTTTTATGTATTGTTATGAGGCTAGATATATGACAGTAACTAATAAGAGTATTTTGTCGCGAAATATTGGTTCGCGCGAAAATTACGACGACTGCCATAATTGCTTGCGTTCTGACCAATAATGTAAAAGCTGCTATTCCCGTATTGGTGCTTTTCCTGACGTGAGCAGGAATTATAAATGTCTGCTGTCAAATCACGTAGTGACAGTTTACCCAGTAATAAAAGTTTTTTGATATTGTATTGCTTCGAGTCATAGTATTAAGAGACACTGGTTATACTCAAAAGTGGGTAGATGTATGGTGAAACCCCCCAGTGTTCATGCGATTGTTAACAGTATTGTGTGTGATTCATGACATTTTGTCACTTTTTCTAATTCCTTTGAAGTTTCAGAGAATATATACACAATTTTGTCGGTTCAGATTAATTTCAGAGCAGTTTCTCATGAATATTAGAGTTTTCAGTTCATAAACAAAGTAGGATCATGACCAATTGAGAAGTATAACAAAGAATGTGGTTTTCCAACTAGAGTTTTGGATGACTTCACAGTTCAAATTTTGATAATTATTTTTCCTGCGGATTGAGGTCATCACAGTCTTCTTTTATGGTTCTAAGTTCCATACAATCACAGATCACAAGCCACTGGTTGCTCTGTTTAACCCTTCAGCTTCTGCACTGGTCAAGGCAGGGCATCATTTACAGCAGTGGGTTCTCTTCGTCTCCCTTTATTATTATCAGATCCATGATCAGCTGATGGCACAACAAACCAATACTGACACCTTATCTCGCCTTCCGATCAGATTGGACCCTGCATTTGATCAGGATGAGTTGCTTTGTTTCTATTTAAATATTGAGAACCAGAATTCAGTCAATGGCTTCCCGATCACTAGTGCCACGATAGCATCGGCCTTTGCTGCAGATCCTATACTTAGTAGAGTTCTCTCTTTTGGGCAGCATGATTGGGCAGATAAACCCCCGGGCTGTGCCTCAAATTCCTTGTGCAATTATTTCTCCCTCCAGCATTAACTTCCTGGGTTTCACAGTGTTCTTTTGTTAGCTACACAGGCTGCTGCTTCCCGGGTTGTGATTCCCACATCCTTATGCTGTAATGTACTGCAGCTTCCGTATGTCTATCATTGGGGGACTTCCCACAAGCTTTGGCCTGCCAGCACATGTATTGGCCAGGCATAGATGGGGACATTACATTGGTTATCACTACTTGCACTCACTGTTTTCAGCAACAGATGGTTCCATGAGCACCTTTTTCACCCTAACCAAGGCTGCAATGCCTGTGGGAGCATCTACATGTCGATTTTGCTGGGCCCTTCCTGAATTTATATTGGGTCATTGTAAGGGATGCCTATTCCATCTTCCCCTAAGTGGTGCTTTGTCTGGCCATGTCTGTGGTGACCACTACTTCCACATTGTCTAAGATTTTTGCAATTGAGGGACTTCCACATACCATGGTTACCGATAATGGCCCCCAGTTTTTTTTTATCAAGAATTTGCATCTTTTTGTCAGGCTAGTGGTGTTTGCCATCTCACTCCTCCCCAGTTTCATCCTCAGTCTAGCAGTAAGGCTGAATGCATGGTTTGGACATTCCAAATTCAGATGTGGTAGTATGTATCCGGCAGTTCCCCTTCACTGCTTTAGATGGTTTTTTAAGTTTGTGCCTTTTTGATGCAGTCGGGGACAAGAGCCCAGTGAATTTGCTGCATGGATGCCAACCACGGACCCTCATTCATCTGCTGCACCTAACGCCATATCCGTCAGCATCACCAGCTCTGTGATGGTTCTGGCTGGGTGCGCTTGTCTGGGCTTGTGGTTTTGGCTACTGACCAAACTGGGTTACTGCTGTAGTCGACCACCTGTGCATCATCACCACTTCCCATCACTTCAACCAGCTGTTTCCGCCCACAGTGGGTCTGTTGTCTGAGGGCCCACTACCTCCCTGCCATCTCTGATGCACATTCTTGTGTGGCAGATGGTCTGGTTAGTGCTGCAGCAGGGCTTGCTGCTTGGCAGATCGCTGTCTGGGGTTCCCCTCTTTGCCCTCGTTCCTCAACTGCTGTTGTCACCGCAGTTCCTGCTGCATCTGACACAGCAGCCACTACCGCCTTGTTGCTGGGTCCTGTGCAGCTGTCGTCTCTGATGCCCCTACTGATGTCTTTGGTGCCAATCGCTGATCTTATCAAGGGTATTACTATGGACACACCATCTCCTGTTCTGCCCTACGGCCTCTAACAAGAGGAGCAACAGCATGTCAAACCACCCCCTCATCACTTCCGTCCCTACGGCACCAGTAATTTTTTGGTACCAGTGCCTTTTTTTCTGTACCAGTGGTTTTTTCCTCTGTATCAGTGCTTTTTTTCTGTATCATGTGTTTTTCTGTGCTTAATGTTTTTATGTATGTGGTCCCCCCACCCCCTGCCCCCTCCCCTCCTGGAAGTGAGGAGTGATGTACTTTCACTCATGATGCACATGATTTCAGAGATTGCATACCCTACAGTTCCCAGGCCTGCTTTTCGAGGCCACCTGGGTTGGCCCTCTGGCGCACTCTGGTGTGCTTCCAAAAAAACGGTATTACTTAAGCAATCGCAAATGAGAGCTCAGCCCATTCTGTAACCTGTATTAGTGTTTCCAGTCAATATGTTCAATGCTATGCACAATCTGTACTTCATTGTATCTTTTGTGCTTCTTTATAAAGTTCCATAATTCACATTTGACCTTTCTATAGCAGTTTCAAAGTCTCTAGTTCGAGCCTTCTGTTCAGCTCAGAAGTAATTTGTCATGATAACTTTTGTGAATAATGCTACAGATTGTGAGCTTTTTTGAACAAGACTGGTCTTCTCTAACTTCACTAGCAGTTGCTTGAATGATCCATTTCTAACCTCAAAGCCCATATGACAGGCAACATTTGTTCCAAAGTGAGCTTTAATCTGCAGCTGGTCGCACCCTGTTTCCTCAGTCGCTGTCAAAACAGGTGAATGAGGGCTATACACAATAAGTGCATGAAATTATCCTTCCCATACCTTGCTGCCATTTCTCCAAGGGACGCCATTACTCACCGTACATTCAAACTGTTGACAAACCCAAATCCCTGTCACTTGTGCATGTTTCCCTCTGACGTGGAACACAGCAACTTCTGAGCAGGTGAACTGTGTTTCAGTTTCAATAAGAGACAGCACCTAAAACTTGTTGTTAAGACAGTACAGGTTCAGTATCCTGAGTTTTCTCTGGTCCTTCTCTCTGCCATACAGTGGCCTTGGACCCACGCACAGTCAAAGCTCCCACTCACAGTCAAAGCTGAATAGCAGTAATAGCTGGTGTATTTCCTTTGACAGAAACTGTTTCCATGGGGGACAACATATTTAAGGTGACTTTGGCATCTCTGATACAAGACTCTCCGTAGTTTGCCCAACACAGTCATTCACACCAGCTTCCAATTGCTTCATTGCAGTCTAAACAATTTCCAACTGCTTATGAACAGCAACTAACTCATTCCTTGTCTGAGACCAGCATTTACAGTGGGACTGCACTGTGCCAGATGAACAATAAACAAGGAGCTTGAAATTAGCTAAGCTGATTCTATTTTAATGTCACGATATTTTACACTACAGTGATTGCAAGTTACCTTTAAGAATTGAATTTGCAACATCCAAGAAATTGGTTTCTGTTATAACAAGAAAAAAAAACCTGTGGTACAATCTACTGATTACCTGAAAGAACTCAAATTTTTCTTTTGTAAAGTTTATGTTTAATGGCAGACTCATTTGAAAAACTCGAAAATAGTTAATTTGTGACAAATGAAAATAACATACGCTGCTGTTGTAGTGGAGAACTAAAAAGAGACACAATGTGACAGTTATAATATGTACACAATAATTTCTGCGAAAGCAGTCAATTACTTAGCACCTATGTTTATGAAACACTGACTCAGAAGATACAGGTCAACAAGTAGAGAAAGGTGGATACACAGGACTAATTATGTGAGTATCTTTGCTGCTACTAAGGGAAGATGGGCAACGAACAGTAGCACAAGGGAAGACAATTTTACAAATAAGATACTGCGACCAAAATCTGTACAATGCACGAATTTTGCTCACATTCATTGCTTTACTTTGAAATATATTATGCACAGATGTCTAGAGGAGATCATTATCCAGTTGTGGATGTCAACTGGCTTATTATTATTATTATTATGTATCTCCAGTTTTCCCACCAATGACCCAATCATTATTGTTAAACATTCTGATACTTACCTGAGAGACTGCTGAGCAGTAGGTCTTGAATTAGGGTTCCAACTCAACATATCGCCCATAAGTGCAAGACCATCTTTGCTAGCATTAGGGATGATGCTACCAAGAGGGACTGGTGAAAACTGTGGAAACTTGAAGTTCATTGCATTGGCTAGTTGGTATCCTTCTGGCCACTCCTTCTGCAATTGGTTGAAGCAAGGATGAATATCTCTAAGTCACATTTTTAATAAAATGCTGCCATAGTAACATTTACTATATTTATGATAAAGATAATTTTGAGCATATATATTACAAACTTCTGGTAAAAACATATTTCTTACAATAATCTCCCTTATATTCAGGGGCAGACAGCTTATAAAGTAACATTTGATTTGACATTTAATCCAAATGAAACGAAATCATTGAGAATATAACTTCCATTCCAGCTTCCAATCCTTGCCCACAGCTCATATCCCTGAAATAGATCTAGATGCAAGAGTTGTCTCAGACATCCTCCCATTACCATCTACTCCAGTCCTGTCACAGGCATCTCCAACCCCACCACATGCATGGCTACCTGTGTAATCACTTACACAATCTACCACTTTAGCTGCAACTATTGTGCCACATTCTTCATGGGCATTACTACTGATAACTGCCTGGCTGCATGAATGGCCACTGTCAAACTGCAGCTAAGAGACAACTGGACCATCCACATGTTGCCCAACACAATGTGCTTGACTTCAACAACTGCTTCACAGCCTAGTCATCTGCATTCCGAATGTACAGGTTTAATTATCTGTTTTGCCTTTTTAGGATATTATTAGATTTTTCTATAACAAAGAAGAAAGGACAATACAAATAGCCACGCGTATGGTCCTATCATGCATAGTGTGAAATAAAAATATCAAAGAAGCATCTATGAACTATTAAAAAGAAAACTTATGTTTTTTGTTACACTATAAAATAAGCATATGTCAAGATAACAATAAACAGATATGTACCTACACAATAAATAAGAGTATTACAAAAATCTTTAAACATGAAGAAGTACTGCAGCAGATGCCTAATGAAAAGTGCACACATTACCATCAATAAACAAACAACAGCAGGTGTGGTGATGCAGTGATGGGGCTATACTTACAGAATTACATAAATACGGTTGGTTGGTTGACTGGACAGCATTAAAGGACTGAATAACAATGTCATCAGAGCCCCAATCCACGAAAGATGCATTTGTAATTAGTAACATCCACGAAGAACATTTTCTGATCTAGTCAGGAGATTAATAACAGTAACAACAATAGGGCTTAAAATGTAATGGACAGCTTGTATACAATCAATAACAAAAGGAAGAAGAAGGACATAAAGATGTCAGCAGGTGGGGATTCCCAGGGCACATGACTGGAAACTTACCGTACACAGTTGCCCACCCTTGATCCATGATAGCCAAGAGCACCCTCTATTCAAAGAGTGCACCACATCGAATGAAAAATGATTGCAGCAGAAAGAATAAAATGAAATCTAAAAACAATTAAAACAGAGTAAAAAAGGGATGAAAGAATAGCCTGGTTAAGGAGATACATACAGAGGAAGATGACCCATCCCCAACCACCCTGCCCCTGCCACTGCTCCTGCTACTGATCCAGAGGTAAATTAGAACCTTATAATTGAGAATAAAAACCACGTTCATGGAGAGAACTGAGAACCAGGTCAACCATCCATGAATTCGCCAACATTATAGACAATGAATCTGAACACCATAGTTGGAATAGAGGACCAAAAGGAGAGACATTCCGCCAAGACATGAGCTACTGTCTGTACTGCTCCACAACCACAATGTGGAGGTGGTTCATTACACAAAATAAGAGCATGGGTTTATTTGGTGTAACCAATGTAGAGATGACATAAGACTGTTGATTTCCAGCAGAAAGAGGAGGAACAGTGCTACATTGCAGTAGTCTCCTTGATTGTACAGAATTTGTTAGATGGGGCAGTAGCCCGCCACATGTCATTCCATTTTTGTGTGAGCAGAGATCTCATGTTCACCTGCAAATCCGCACATGGGATCAGCAAAGCAAATGGGAAGCAAGTAAGTGCTCCTCTCGCCAGACGGTCAACCAATTCATTCCGCAAGATACTCACATGACTTAGGGCCCAGAGAAAGATAAACTGAGCAGGCAGCACAACAAAGGTCAGCAAGAAGGTCCTGAATGTTGGGCAGCAAGAATAGCATTGGTCAGTAGCCTGAGGCAGCTCATTAAGTCAGTACATATTAAAACATGAACAAGGGAGGTCTGTTTAATAAAATGGAGGGCTCTGTTAATGGCTGTCAGATTTTCCATAAACACATTACATGTTCCCAGCAGTGAACACCATTCAATACTAGCAGAAGACATAAAAGCATATCCTATCTAATACACAGTTTTAGTCCCATCTGATGTGCAGTTTTAGTGCCATCAGTGTAAAAGATGGTAGCACCCTGGAACTCTTGAAGAACTGAACGTAACAGATGCCAAAATGTTATGGGGGCAACTAAGACCTCAGGAACTTGGAAGAGATCAGTCATATTCTGTGGCCTGGGCACCATCCAAGGGAGACTGTGCAAAAAAAACATGGTCAGCACAGTCCAAGCAGGGGAGATGGAGATATGGCAGTGGGAAGCAAGGCACAGTCCAGCTGGCAATCCCACCTGAGGGCGGGTATCCGGAGGACAACACCCCACATATGCAAAGAGAATAGAATATATGGAACGATCAGTGAGCTGTTGAGTAGTAATTGCATAGGACATGAAGGGCCAGTATCATTGAATCCTAAGTTGGAAGATCCCTGCTTTGGCAAGGCCTTTGGGACTAGATGAAAGGCACCAGTGGCCAGACACACGCCATGATGGTGGACTGGGTCTAACAGTTTCAAAGCTGAAGGGTCCACCATGCCATAAACCTGGCAATCATAGTGCAGTCAGGATGAAACCATGGCCCAGAAAATACAGATAAGAGTAGCAAAATCTGCATCCCAAGATATGTGGGCAAGGAAGCAGCGAGTGTTAAGCCTCTGGATGCAGCTAGTCTTCAGGTGACAAGTGTGAGGCAGCCAAGTCAGTTTTTTTTATCAAAAAGAAGGCCCAAGAAAATGTGCTGTGCTGCTATGTCCAGCTGTTGGGTACCTAGAGTTTTGAGCAGGATGGACTATGGTATGACATTTTTGTAGGAAAAAATTAAAAACCATGGGAAAGAGTCAGCCATAGACCTGTGGATGGCACTTTGGAGCTGGCATTCAGCAAAGGCTATCGAGTGGGAGCTGTATCAAATGCAGAAATTGTCAACATGCAACACCGGAGTGCCAGCAGCCCAACAGAGCCGCTAGCCCATTGATGGTGATGGGTTTAATAGTGGAACTCAACACACAGCCCTGTGTGATGCTGTTATCCTGGACCCGTGGGGAGCTGAGTGAAGTGCCGACTAAGCCTGCAAACAGATGGGATAAAAACTAAAGAATAAAAATCAGTAGCAGGCCTCGAAAACAGCAGTCATTGAAGATAAGTAAAATGTAATGACACCAAACGGTGTTGTACATCTTATCCAGGTCAAAAAAGTTGTGATAAAGTGTTGGTGTTCTGAAAAAGCCTTTTGGATTGCTGCTTCCAGCAGATCAGTTGTGGATTGACCCTTCCAGAAACCACAGTGCTAGGGGTACAAAAGACCCCGAGATTTATGAACCCAACATAACCTGTGGGCAACCATCCTTTCAACCAGTTTACAGAGTATGTCAGTCAGGCTAAGCAGCCAGTAACAGCCAGGCTTAAGGAATGGGACAACTATGCTATCTCACCGCTGAAAGAGGAAGGAACCTTGGAGCCAAATACAGTTGAAGACCCTCAAGAATGCTGCTGTTTTCAGAATATTCAGGTGTTGGACCATTTGACTTTGGATTCAATAAGGGCCTGAGCCTGTGTTGTGGTCCGAGGGAAGAGCCTAAAGTAGTTCCCAGTCAGTGAAGGGTTCATTATTGGATTCAGCTAGGTGGAGACTGAAACATGCGAGGACATCTCCAGCTTGTCACTCCTGCAGTAGAAAGGAGGCCAGATATGAAGAGGATGCTGATGCTGTTGCAAAGTGGGTCACAAAGTGAGCCCAACAAATGATGAACTGGTGCAAAGGCCAACCTGTAGGATAAGGCCCAGAAGACATGTTGATCAATGGTGGCCCATAAGACCACAGAGTTTGGCTGACATCTGAGATGAAGAGGAATACATCCTCAGGAAGGAGACATGGTGCTCCCAGCATTCCTTCTTACTGTGTTTGATCAAACAGTAAGACTTAGCCTGAAGTCGCTCAAAAAGTGATAATGTTTGTCTGTAAAGGATGTTGTTTGGATTGTTGCAGGGCTCGTCATCACTCCTGAAATGTTACTGCAATGTCTTCACCACAGCACCAGCTGTGGGGTGGGCGGTTGACCTGTAGAAAGAGGAGTAGTAGAATGAGATTTTCACTCTGCAGCGGAGTGTGCACTGATATGAAACTTCCTGACAGATTAATACTGTGTGCCCGAATGAGACTCGAACTCGGGACCTTTGCCTTTCGCAGGCAAGTGCTCTACCATCTGAGCTACCGAAGCACGACTCACGCCCAGTACTCACAGCTTGTCACCTACCTTCCAAACTTTACAGAAGCTCTCCTGCAAACCTTGCAGAACCAGCACTCCTGGAAGAAAGGATATTGCGGAGACATGGCTTAGCCACAGTCTGGGTATGGTTTCCAGAATGAGATTTTCACTCTGCAGCGGAGTGTGTGCTGATATGAAACTTCTTCAACTGTGATCATCAATTTCACTACGCTTCATTTATATGAAGCCACTGGCCTGCAATTCTGTTAGTGTAGTCCTATCATTGCAGTGCCACAACTGCCATTGTGTGTATTGAATGTAATGTTTGCACTTTTCATTCTGCCTCTGCTGCGATACTACTTTTTCATTTCTAAATAGTTTCCTATTATATGCCTATTTAGCTCGATTCTGGCATAAGTTTTCTTTCTAATGGTTTGTAGCCACTCCCTTGCCACTTTTCTTTTTGGCTGTGTGTGATAGGACCATACCCTCAGTTATTTATATATTCCATTCTTCTTTACTGTAGAAAATCTGATGATGTTTTCTTTCAAAATATCTCCTTGCAGCATATCCTATGTTCCAGTAACCCCCATGGCTTCAATCATGCTAGTCTCTGTGCTCCGTGTTCCTATTCCCTTCCCTCCTCCCACTCCAGTCATAGACATGCCTTCTGTCCTGCCAGATCACCTGTACAGTCCTTTCCCCTTCTGTATTTCCACATGCAGTACTACCATCTTCCCCCACCACTGCCTCGGTACCTCACCCCATGCCACACCTCTTCTGTACTCCACTACCTGATCAGGCAAAAATTGCTGCTCGTCTTAGGCACAGTCGCAGTTGGGCCTTAGCACCTGGAGATGATGGTAGCTATGTCTGATTAAGTTGTGCTTGTGTGAGTGTGAATATGTGTGTGTTTATCTATATCTGGTTAGCTGAATCTGCCAGTCTTCCTCCTTGTGCCTGCTGTCACTCAGAGTCTTCTATATCTGGTGAGTAGCAATTTATCATTATCATTCATTTTCGTATAGTTGTTATTCTATCCTGGACTTCCCAGTTTTTGAAGGAGTAGAATATGACCCACTCTGAAAACCAGGTGCTACTCATGATTTCATTGCCAAAATAAATAGTAATCTCTTATTTCTAACAACAATCATGATCTTTCCATCAAAATTTATCACCACAGTCACTCTGTTCACTTTTACCCTGTTCTATTACTTTTCTTCCTAGGACTTCTCTCTCATCTGTATCCTAGTCTACATTACATCACTAGATAATTTCTCATAGAATGTTTGGGTGATAACAGTATTCTGAAAAACTGCCACTAGAAATGGAGAGAAGCTTCATTTTGATAATCATGATGATGATTATGATTATGATATTGACAGTGTTGTTTGAGCATAGTGCCTGGACTCAGCCTAAAGGTTGTGGCACTCTGGGTCACATCGTTTTTCCTTAGATCTCCTTGGCTACTATGTCTGGTTATGTGCTTGCCTGAATTCATCGTGTCCACATACCTAGCAGAGTGATATATACTTTCCCTGTTTTTGTAGCAGGAGAAGAGAGTTCTAGGTATCTTCAATCATTTTACTTTGAGGAATCAAAGCAGAGGACAAATTTCATCCTCAAATTATACATTTTCCATTGCTGTTACTCTCAGCCATATTGGCACTAAACACTGATAAGTCATTTGGGTGGTTGCTGTGGGGTCTGCACTGTAGATAGTCAGAGAAAACAGCTGAAAGCTGAGAGTGTCCTACTCCTTTGAAACATCATTACATACTACGTCAAAATTGTTGCACAACATATAATTAATAACTGGGAATGGAATGTCATTGTCTTAAAACACAGTCAAATCTAGGATATTTCTGTCTCTCCCCCGAGGAAAAAAAAGTTTCTATTCCAACACCAGTATCAAACATTAACACTTACAAAACTTATTTTTAAACGCAACCCCTGGTGTGAATGCCAAAAGACAATGTTGTTAATTGGCAGATGTTAAAGATGCTCTGAAAGGCCATTGAGCACAGAGATGGCATTTATTTATGGTTGAGCTTACACAGACTACAATACATTTGACTGCTGAAGGCTTTAAGTAATCACAGTGTGAAAATTGGAACAACAAAAGTGCTTAAATGCAAACAACATTGATGAAACTTGCTACAGCTGTCTAAAACCTACACTCACTACAAAAAACCACTGCAAACTATGGCTAACTGGCAGTTTATGTGAACTCTAGAAACATACATATGTAGCCAGCTGATCTGGTGCCTGGTACTGTTCATAAGAAATACTTTAACATCAATAATTATGACTGGACAGTACATATATTTAATGAAACAACACCTGAATATTGAAACAGTGAACGTCTCACAGAGTAATTTGAAGGCCATATGTACATCCAGATATAAGGCTCACAGCAAATTCTGATGCAGCCCATCAACCTAGAAATCCCACGAGTCATTTTCCAAGTAAGTATCACATTCACCCACAGAGTTCCCTACAGCCAGCAGACTGATCTCCTGGAAAGTCTGAAGAGAAAAATCACAAGGTACACATTGCCAACCTTGCAGACACACTAAGTGAAATCTTCTATGAATGTAGTCTCTGATCTTGAGTATTAGGCTGAGTCCCTGTCTTTCTGCCCCATCACAGAATTGCATTGTGATTTGGTTCTCACACTGCTGGTACTATGTATGCTTACTGTACTAGTGACTACTTACACCACATACATAAAAAAAATCATTCACAGAGGAGGACCATACAAACATACTGTCTTTTGACTGTACAAAAAACTCCTGCAAGAAGGACATAAAAATAGGTGACTCTGGTGTAAAGAAGCAGCTGAAAGCGGAGATGCTGAGTCATGGATAGGCAAAACAAAACAACTGTCACAAAATAAGCTTTTGGCCAACAAGACCTTTGTCAAAAATAAACACACACGCGCCCCCCCCCCCTCCCCCCCCCCCCACACACACACGAGCAGCAGTTACACTACGAGCAGCAGCAACTGTGCATGATGGGAGAGGTAACTGGGTGGGGATAAGGAGGAGACTGTGGTGGGGAGGGGGAGGGGCAGCAGGGTAAGGGTGAGGGCTGGGGAGCAAGCAAGGACAAGGTGGAGAGAGGATTGGGGCAGCTAGGTGCACTCGGGTTACATTCCATCCTGGAATTTCCATTGTTTGAAGCAACTGGACAAAAAAAAAGGTTTTGCAGAGAGTGTTCTGTAGCACTGCCCCATTAGTGCATTTGTATTTATCATGAATCTTTTCCCAAGCACAAAGTCATAACCAACTTGAAAAAAGTGCAGATGACTCATACAGCATAACCCCACTTTTATGTTCCTGGAATTAACGTTTTCCCATCATTTACAACATTTATCATTCCTGTCAAATTTTCTACGTCCACAATGTTAATTTGCACCCAATTTTGTGTCAACATATTTAAAATTTTTATTGGCCATCAAGTGGTATTTACAAATATTTCGTGGTTAAGTTTCCTGACACCAGGGCACTCTACTCAGCACATTTGAACCAGTCAATGTGTGAAAGAACAATTCGGGCCTTATCTCCCACTGCTGCCAAGCTCCACTTGGTGTAGTGGGTGATGGGAGTAACTAAGTTCATTCGAATAAAGATATCATGACCAATCACAGCCATTTCCAAACTGTCTCTACTGCGCAAACACAGTTTCATGATTGTTGTGATCATTGTGACAACTTTGTCGAGGCATATTTAGCATCTTTCGGCATTTGGCCACTTGTAGTGCTAGATGACACCGTCATTCACTTTGCATTGCTCAAATGTTTTTAGTTTAAACACAACACTGGTTACATACTTTTCTCATGCTGAGCAAAACATCTTTTGAGAATTTATTCTCATTGTCAAGTGCAGTATTTCCATATGTATTTTTTGTGATATTACACAAACAAACAATGTGAGGGATACTTTTTGAGTTTGTGGTTTACCACATAACTGAGGAGTCACAGTACCTGGTAATCTCAAAAAGACAACTACAGTGCAAGAGATGCAGAGCAAAACATATTCAAACATCACACAAAATACTTGTGTAGATATTTGTACTTGACAATGATAAAGAATTCTCAAAATGCGGTGTTGTGCTAAGCTTGAGAAAATACTTAATTAGTGCAGTATTTCATTATTTAAATAAGGAATGACAAGTGCAGACTTTCAAAAATATAGATTATGACATACGAAATTGAGTCAAACATTCCTACTTCCCAAACAGTTATCAGTTCCAGTTACATCAGTGGTTTTTATTAGATAATAAACCTTTATTAGATAATAAGACTCTGACAAATCTCTTTATGCCTGTTATGTACAATTATCATACATAAAGTGCAAAAATGCAGGGGGGGGGGGGGGGTACTCTATACTTAACTTTTACAGCTTAAGATGTTATTCCCCATGTTTTACATTTTCCTGCATTTTATTTTATTTTTTTGAAGTCCCTCAAAAAGAGTAAAAGTAGGATTACACTGTTTATAACAAAGGTAAAAGAGCAGACCAGCATAATTACAGACCAATACAATATCCTTAACACTGGTTTGCTGCAGAATTCTTGAACACATTCTAAGTTTGAATATAACAAATTATATAGCAAAATATATGACATAAAAGCTTATTTTCCACAAATTTAGAAAGCATCACTATTGCAAAATTCAGCTAGCACTTTTTTCATATGATATGAGGCACTGAGAACCATAAGAACCTAAAGCACATCATCATCGATTTTGAGATTGTAGCAAGTACAAGTTCTCCTGATGTCTGTTGATATTATGGTGAACCAGCATTATCTGTATGTGTAACCCCACACTGCATATATGAACATGTACAGAAAAGCTGCCTCACTGATTTCTCAGATAATCATTTCCATAAGGGCTCAAGGCATAACTTTGTTATTCTGCACTGTTCAATTGTTGTTAAGGCTTGGCAACGCAATTTTATGGCTATGTCTTGTATGAATTAGTACTATACTACCTCACAATTGAAGGTGTTTTGGCAGTTATACCAGAAATGTAGGCCACAGAATGTGCTTTATGAAAATTATGATAAGAATGAAAAGTGTTGGAGTATGTCAAAATTTTGTGTATCATACATTTATTATCCATTATTTATTAGTAATTTTTAGAACATTTCTCATGGGCAATGTTATGATTCTAATTATTAGTAATTTTTGAGACCATTTATCATGGACAACATTATGGTTCTAATTTCACATTAATTATAAGCCTTACAACAATTGAGAGACACTAGCATATACATGGAAATTTTCTGAATTAACGTTAATACGAAATAAAGGCTTAAATACTAATTAACATCCCATAACAAAGTGGGCACATTATTTTTCCGTAACAGGTACAGGATATTGATATTTGGTTGAAAAACAGTTTAAATCTATGAGACTGGTGGTTTCTATATAAATTTGATTTTCACAAACATCTATTAAACTTTGTTTCTGTGCTTTGGATCATTACAGTTCTCAGAGTGTCACATCCAACAAACCATGGATGGAAGGCAACAGGCAAATTCTATATTTCTGCATTTCCAAAAAGTGTATGACATAGTGCCCTACTGCAGATTGTTGATGAAGATCTGAGCACATGGGTTAGGTGCCCTGATATGTGAATGGCTCAAAGACTTTTTTTTTTACCCAGAGCATTATCCTTGGCAGTGAGATTTAATCAGAGGCAAGAGTACTGTCAGGAGTGGCTCAGGGAAGCGTGATAGATGGCACTTATTCTCTATATCCATTAGTGTCCTGATGGACAGGGTGAGCAGTAACTTATAACTGTTTGCTGATGGTGCTGTAGTGTACAAGACTGTGTGACTCTTGAGTGACTGTAGGAGGATACAAGATGACTGCTGATGATGCTGAGGTGTCCAGGAAGGTGTCATTGTTGAGTGATTGTAGGAGGAGACAAGAGGACTTAGACAGAATTTCTAGTTGTGTGATCAATGGCAGCATGCTCTAAAGATGACTTAGAAAGAATTTCTAGTTGTGTGATCAATGGCAGCTTGCTCTAAATGTTTAAAAATGTAAATTAATGCAGATGAGTAGGAAAACAATCCTGTAACATTCAAATACAGCACTAGTAGGGTGCTGCTTGACACAGTCACATCGATTAAATATCTGGGCTTAACCAAGCAAAGAGAAATGAAATAGAATGAGCACATCAGATTGGTAGTAGGGAAGGTGAATGCTCAACTTTGTTTTATTGAGAGAGTAAGTGTAGCTCGTATATTAAGGATAATACAGAAAGAAGGGCTTAACACCAACAAATTGCATACTAAATTACTCAGAAAAGACAGAAGTTTATAAAAATCCACCATAAATGTTCTATTTGTTCTCCATTGGCTGCACAGACGACATATAGCCGATACCCAAATTCATCCCAAACTGAGCGTAAGGTGTCTTCTGTCACTGAGGCTACAGCAGCTGATATTCTGGTTTTTAGTTCATCAATGTCACGAGGTAAGGGAGGAACATAAACACATTGTTTAACATATCCCCACACAAAGAAATCAAATAATTCTGTTAAGTCAGGGTATCTAGGAGGCCAAAAGTGTCAAGACTGGTCTCACGGTCCTGTATACCCTCTCCAACATTAAGGCACGTTGGCATTGAGGAAACTGCACAAGTTGTTGTGCCAGTGTGGTGGTGCCCCATCTTGCTGACAGATGAAATTGTCAGAGTTAAGTTGTGGGAATAACCAGTTCCATAGCATTGCAAGATATGATTGTCCTGTTATGGTTTCTTCCTCAAAAAAGTAGGGTCCATAAACCATGCTTTGTGAACCAGCGCAAAAACATTCACCTTTGGTGAATCACATTCGTGTTCAATTGTTTCATGAGGATTTTCGAGCCCCCATATACGCGTATTATGACGGTGAACCTTACCACTAATATGGAAAATTGCCTCATCGCTGAATATCAACTGTGACATAGAAGTGTCATCTTCCACGTCCTCTACAAAAGCATTGCTAGAGTCCACTCGCTTCACTTTGTCAGTATCTCGAAGAGCTTGTACCAGTTGTAATCAGTATGGTTTAGAGCTAAATGATGCTGTAACACATGTCACACTGTCATGCATGGTAACGCAAGTTCTCTGCTAGCACAACATGTAGACTTGTGGGGGCCCCACTCAAATGCTTGTCAGATTTGTTCCACTGTTTGTCCAGGAACACGTGGCCGGCCAGGACTTTTGCCTTTACAGAGGCACCTTCTTCCTTCAAACTATTTATACCACCGTCGAATTTTCTTTGGTAATGGTGGTTTAGCACAAAATCAAATATGAAGTGCCCGCTGAACTGTGATCACTGACTGAGTATGACTAAATTCAATAACATAATATGCCTCCTGTTGTGTGGATGCCATATTTTGCAAGACTGGCTGCATGCTCCATGTCAGCACTCGTAGTGACATCTAGCAGATTTTTTCCGAAACTCTAGAGTATGCCTATTACATCTATTGCTGTTTCTGTTACCTAGTGACATCTGTCTCAATATTATTACAAGTTAAAATCAGGTCATTCTTTTTGGGACACCCTGTATAATGTAAATGGATAGATGAAAAATCTACTCACCAAGCAGTGGCAGGGAAACAAACACACAAAAGGATTTAACTTTTACAAGGTTTTGGAACCAATGGCTCCTTCTGGCTCCTCCTTCTGGAGGAAGAGTTGAAGGGGAACGAAAAGGGGTGAAGGAAAAGAACTGGAGATGTTTAGGGAAAGGGGTATAGTTCAGAAAAGTCACCCAAAACCACAGGTCAGGGGAGACTTACCAGACAGAATGAGAAGGAAAGACTCATCCATTATGGAGACAGAAGAAGGCCACTGATGCAAACCATTCTTGAGTACTGTTCAAGTGTTTGGGATCTCCACCAAGTCAGATGTCAAATTGAATGAAGATATCAAAGCAAATCAGAGGCATGCTGCTTGTTTATTACTGGTACATTCAATGAGCAAAAAAAGTATTACAGAGTTGTTTTGTGAACTCAAATGTGAATCTCAGAAGGGGAGAGACCACTCTTTTGGTGAAGCAGCTGAAATTTAGAGAACTGGCATTTGAGGGTTAGGTTGGGTTGGTTTGGGGGATGAGACCAGACAGTGAGGTCAGCAGTCTCATCAGATTACGGAAGGATGCGGAATAGTGGTCTCATCGGATTAGGGAAGGATGGGGAACAATGTCAGCTCAAAGGAACCATCCCGGCATTGGCCTGGAGCAATTTTAGGGAAATCATGGAAAACCTAAATCAAGATGACCGGATGTGAAATTGTACTGTCGTCCTCCCAAATGTGAGTCCTGTGTGCTAACCATTGCAGCATCTCACTTGGTGGAAATTGAGGCCTACGGGGCTTGTATGGAGGCTTATAGATGGTTATTTTTCCCTCAATGCAATGACTATTAGTGGTATGTGATGCCTTCCGCCAATTACCAGATGTTGGCTTGCAGAGTGTGTACATAGATGTAGATATGGGAGGTCTGTATTAGCTACAGTATTGAAGAGGTTCAGTTTTTTTCATCATATTGTAAGTTGTGAACTTCATTCATCAATGTACATATGGAGACCATATTTTTATATATCTGTTGCATTCTATAACAGTGTGTTCTGGATTTCCTTCCAGACCATACTCAAATTTTCTATTAAAACTCTTCTGAATTCTACAAAGTGTATTGAGTATGACAGGTCATAAATCATATTACACTCTTTGATTGGGCATATCTCAATTGGAGTCACTCATGCACACTTGGGAAAATTTATTATATGCAATATACTGGTTTGTTTGTGTCCCAGTCATGCTACTACTCTGTGGGAGTCATTTTACCATTATGTTAGCACCCAGTCCTCAACTTGTTTTTGTTTAGGGTGTCCTGTAGAGAGTATTTGTACACATTGTGATGTCCTGCCTCCATAACCTATAACATAAACTAACATAATATACCTTCATGCCCACTACACATATTGCTAAGAACACCAATAGTACTCCTACAAGGGTAGTGCTGAACACACCTGTACTTCTTAACAAAACATGTTTTTGGATTTAATAGAATTTTTTGGCTGCATGTGCACTCAATTATTTGTGACTCAAAACACCCACAGCACTCTTTTTGCTATGCATGTCTGTAAACTCAACATCTTCACTACATGGTGAGTAGCAATCTACTCTCTTCATAATACTGTCATTACTCCAGGATTAGTTTTACTGTTTGGTATAATGACTCTTCCAGTTTTGCTCTGCTGTCTCTTGTTCCAACGATCAATATAATTTGCATGTGTAATAACACTGTCAGCATATGGGCCTCCATCAAGGGTATTAAGAAAAGTTCAAGATGATATCCCAGATTATGGGAGCTATGCATCAAATTTCACAGACATCATTTAGCAATTTTTCAGATAATTGAGACAGCAGTTGTCATCCATTTAAAAGTCATTTCTTACAAGGGAAGCTCCCCATCACAGCCCC
Organism: Schistocerca gregaria; assembly: GCF_023897955.1. Taxonomy (NCBI): domain Eukaryota; kingdom Metazoa; phylum Arthropoda; class Insecta; order Orthoptera; family Acrididae; genus Schistocerca; species Schistocerca gregaria. The sequence continues at coordinate 691,974,534 of NC_064922.1, read as the reverse complement.
CTCAGGTTTTGTGGTAAGATGGCTCAGTGGATAGTCCATCTAAAACTGAACACAGATCAAGCATGAAAACAGGAAGGAAGTGTACTGAAATGTGAAAAAAAGCAAAATAGAAACAGTGAAGGTTGAGGGAAAATAAGTTCAATATAGTGCAGCCTGATACAGTAACAGTGGCATGCTAAGGTGGTCATGGTGTTGGACTGCCCAAGCGGATGATCCGCGTTCAAATTCATCTCATGCCAACCCCCCCCCCCCCCCCCCCCCCCCCCCCCGTGTGTACAACCCCCCCCCCCCCCCGTCTCTTTTTTTCCAGAATAGTATGAACTGTCCATCCGGTCATTGAAATGTTTGTTCTCTTCTTGGCAGTTGTCATGCTATGCACTGGTTATAGAATATAAGTAATGTGGTAAGGATATGTTACCATTGCAAGTAAATGTGATGAATAGTGACAGCAGATGAGACACCACACAGACATCTCACAGAAATAAAAACAACAAACAGATGGATTTGAACTATGTTACAACAAAGGAATTCAAGAGTCAAAACTTCAAAATGGAATGCAACTTCAAAAACGTTAAAAATATATGGTTTGACAGAGCACAGAGAAACTGTGTGACTGTGAAACTGTCTCATTAATTTGCTACAGCTTATGTGGCAAACTATTATGTTTTCAGCATTTCCTTGAGAGTGATCACTTTCACATTCATATGAACATCTAAATTGGACACACATTCTGTCACTAATGCCGTGTATGACATACCAGATGAGTTTTTCAGTGGAGGATTTGGTTATATTGTCACCTTGACATCAAACATTTGCGATTCCCATTTGAAAGCCACTTCCTTTCGACTGCTAATTGAGCAGCCATGCAGAATCTACTGTCATTATAGATCAGTCATTACACCTCACTGTTGCAATTAGACATTACATCAACAGGGGGCACCCGTATGGCAGTCCAGCACTGTAACCACTTGACCACAACAAAGTTGCTGTTTCAGGCTCCTATATATTGCACTTCATGTCCTTTGACCATTCACTGTTTTTTTTTTTTTTTCTCCATTGTTAGTAGTAATATAGAAAAGCACCGCGTAGCCATTTTGAGACATTCAGCTCCCTTAACAAACATACAGAACAGGACACTATAAGATGTCAAATGTTTCAGCTATGTTGAAGCTATCCCAACAGTGTATTTTACCTGTATTGCATTTTCAATGGTCAGTATATAATTTATTTCATCACCTAACTATGGTCTTCTCTTACCGTACTAAAAACTGGTATTTATTAAAACCATGGATGTCTCCACGGTCTGAAGTCTAGTACACAGAAGTTTCATCTTTTGAAAAGAACATTCAAAACTTATGGATTGTTATGATTTAATGGCTCTGGGATCATAATTGATTCATATCTTTATTATCATTACCTAATATATCATAAAACAAAGATGATGTAACTTACCAAATGAAAATGTTGGTATGTTGATAGTGTTTGTTAGTGGCCCTATCAACATACCAACGTTTTCAATTGGTAAGTTACATCATCTTTGTTTTATGATATATTTTTTCCATGTGGAATGTTTCCCTCTATTACATTCTTATCATTACCTAGTACATACTTGAAGCAAGCATTTATTGAATAGTGTTATAAGATGAGGCACAGCCTGCAACTTTTTTTTGTTACAATACCTCCATGTCCTGGTGGTTCTTCAGCAAAGAAAACAAACACAAACACACACACACACACACACACACACACACACACACACACATTCACACAAGCAATCATAACTCACTCACAAGTGACTCCTTCCACTAGCAACATCGGTGAGAGCTACTGTTGGAAAGCAGCCGTGTGCTTGAGATGTACTTGCTTGTGTGAATATGTGCATGTGTGTGTGTGTGTGTGTGTGTGTGTGTGTGTGTTTTCTTTTCTGAAGCTGTAATGCATAACAGTCTTCTTGTTGTGCCCGTCTGCAACTCAATGGATGACCTTTATGGTGAGTAGCAATCTACTATATGGATGTCTCCACGGTCTGAAGTCTAGTACACAGAAGTTTCATCTTTTGAAAAGAACATTCAAAACTTATGGATTGTTATGATTTAATGGCTCTGGGATCATAATTGATTCATATCTTTATTATCATTACCTAATATATCATAAAACAAAGATGATGTAACTTACCAAATGAAAACGTTGGTATGTTGATAGGGACACTAACAAACACAAACACACACACAAAATTCAAGCTTTTGCAACCCACGGTTGCTTCACCAGGAAATAATGAAGCAACCTTGGGTTGCGAAAGCTTGAATTTTGTGTGTGTGTTTGTGTTTGTTAGTGGCCCTATCAACATACCAACGTTTTCAATTGGTAAGTTACATCATCTTTGTTTTATGATATATTTTTTCCATGTGGAATGTTTCCCTCTATTACATTCTTATCATTACCTAGTACATACTTGAAGCAAGCATTTATTGAATAGTGTTATAAGTTGAGGCACAGCCTGCAACTTTTTTTTTGTTACAATACCGCCTTGTCCTGGTGGTTCTTCAGCAAAGAAAACAAACACACACACACACACACACACACACACACACACACACACACACACATTCACACAAGCAATCATAACTCACTCACAAGTGACTCCTTCCACTAGCAACATCGGTGAGAGCTACTGTTGGAAAGCAGCCGTGTGCTTGAGATGTACTTGCTTGTGTGAATATGTGCATGTGTGTGTGTGTGTGTGTGTGTGTGTGTGTGTGTGTGTGTGTGTGTGTGTGTGTTTTCTTTTCTGAAGCTGTAATGCATAACAGTCTTCTTGTTGTGTCCGTCTGCAACTCAATGGATGACCTTTATGGTGAGTAGCAATCTACTATATTTATGCAAATCTAATGCGCCATCAAATGTAATGCACACCCCAATTTTAAAAATTAAATTAATAAAAAAAGGAATTTTGGCACATTGCTGCTAAGGTATTTTTGTATTGTTTAAATTTATTTTACAATGCTAACTTTATTTTAAACAATAGCAAATGTATACATGAACTATAAAAAGCAATAATAATTTAGTTTTAAATTACTTATTATGGTAATAAGTGAAATTTTCGTTATTAAAAAGAATGCCTAACTTGATTACCTACACGACATACAAGGAAACATATTGTAAATTACAGGCATTACACATCATTATTAACTAATGTCATCGTCATTGGAATCCTCCGAAGAGTCTACCTTATAAGTAGATCCATTTCCCCCTTCACCATCATCCTCGGTGTTGTTCGAGGGCACATTATCTTCACTGACATCCAGAGTATTTGAAATACAGCATTTCTTGAATGATTTTACGATCATTGGTGCTTTGATGTGTTTTCAGGCAGCTAAAACCCAGTACGCAACAATGTAGGGAGCAGCACGTTTAATTTTTCTTGACACAGTCAGTTCATGATTTGGCTCACTAAAACATTTTCTGCACTGTTCCTGAATATAACCTTTGAAAGTTTCATTAATACTGATATCCAGGGGTTGTAATACAGAAGTCATTCCTCCAGGAATAATAACAAGGTCACTGGGTAATAACAAGGTCACTGGGTAAGCTGTGGATCTTCTTTTTTACATTGTCAGTGAGATGACCACAAAATGCATCAAGACAAATCATTGATGGTTGCTTGCAAAGCCCCCAGGATGCAGTTCCTAGACGTTTCAGAGCCAGTCAAGCATCAAAGTTTCACTCATACATCCCCTTTCTTGATTCCGAAGACTGACGTCATTAGGGAACAGCTTTTGGAGTCTCAGGGCTTGTTTTTTGCTTGAAGATTAAACAAGGGGGAAGTTTTCCCATCAGCTGTGATTTCCAGCATTACTGTTATGCACAGTTTTTCACACCCAGGTGTTTTGATGGTAACTTCTTTTGTACCCTTCTCATCAATCGTGTAATTACATGGCATACTAAACCAAATTGGAGTCCCATCAGCATTGCCTATTTGGCCCATCAAAAAATTCTTCTCTTTCCAGAGTGTGATAACATATTGCTGAAATTCTTGAAGTTTCTTCTCAAAATCCTGTGGAAGCTTTTGGCATATTGTTGTACAGCATCACAGAGATAAGCCCACTTGTTTAATACAGCAATCAACCCATCCCCGGCTAGCCTTAAAATCTTGCTTCGGAATATTAAGAGCTGCAGCCACTTCTTTTGCTTTTTTATTATGGTGCCGCTGGTCACATGTTGCCCATTCTTCCTCCTTTCTCAGATGAATTCCAAAACATTTACTTCAATGTCAGGATGTCTTCCTTTGTGAGGTCCAGTGAATTTCTTTCTAGTAGTGGTAGTTGCAAATCATCTCAATTTCTGTTTCTTCCATAAGTGAACATTAATCTTGAAAGTAGCTTCATACAATATTCTTCTCTGCTTGCCTTCCATTTCGTGACTACGTAATGCATAATGAAAACATTATGTATGGTGCAGTACCTAAATTTCAGCGAGAGAGAGAGAGAGAGAGAGAAAAAAAGAGAGAGAGAGAGAGAGAGAGAGAGAAACCAAGCAAACAGATAAACCAACAAGTTCTAATTCAACCAATGACTAAAGAAAATTTCCTCTCATGGCAGTTATGGATTTTGTTGACGCCTGTGAACAGAATTCAGAACTGGAAATATTTACCAGCTCATTTAGTTTGATAATTTCTTACCCGATTAATTCACAGATACCGTACATATATTTTCTTGCCAGAGTTAAATAAATGTTTTACAACTCCAGATCACAAGGGATAAGAAATATAGGTGAACAATTCAAGTTTGTACTCAAATCTAATACACCATCAAATCTTATCAATTTCGAGTATTTCACATGGTAAAAAAATGGGCACTAGATTCAGGTAAATATGGTATTCTTTTCGTAATATTGTTGATATTCCAACCTGGAGTTTTCATTGTTTAATAATAGTCTATTTCAATGAAAGTGGGGAGATGTAAACACTCTAATACTTCAGTGAACCAGGCTGTCCTAAAAAACTCAGTCAGTTTAATTACTTGCCGGTTTGATGGTTCATAATTGTGATCTCTCACTACGGTATGGAATGAACCAGTAACATAAATTAAAGTTCTAACATGTTTCTAAATCTCCTGCAAGAATCCGTATCTTATCATAAGTCCCAAACAACAGTGATACATATTTTAAACAAATAACTTGATTACACTGAACAAATTATAATAGTCTTAATGCCATGGACTCTCTGTAACTGTTATTGCCGGTCTTCTCCAATATCTTTTGTGAACATTCTAGCTTATTCTACATGTTGTCAAACCTCCCCCACCCTTTTTCAGATCTTCAGTAAAAATGTCCTACTTAATATCCACCATTTTCAAAATTTAAGTGGAACCAATAGAGCAGTTCTATAACCAAACAGCAGCACTTTCAATACTGTAACTTTGTACCTTATCTGGAGTGCCAAGGATGGAACAAATTCTAAATATTTCATCAATTTCACTGTTTCCTGGAAATAATGGGCGAAAAGTATATAGTTCAGCCATAATGCAGCCAACAGCCCAAATGTCAATTGGACTGCTATAGTTTGTGGAATGCAGCAACACTTCTGGTGCACGGTACCTGTAAGGTATGCCACAAATTGCATAGTAGAAAAATTATTTAATAATGTCGTCAATAGAGAGTTGATGTAAACAATATGAGCTAATCAGATTTAAAATAATCACCCCCAACTTATTCATACTATTGATTGAAACAGTCAACAAATTACAAACAAAGAACTAAACTTGTTTAATATGATGGAAAGAAACTTACCATCTAGTTGATACATAGTCTGTGTAAGGTGGACGGGACCTTATTTCTCTGGCTAAACCAAAATCAGCTATTTTAATCAGTTCAGGTCCCATGCAAAGCAAATTTTCTGGTTTCATGTCACGGTGAAAAAATCCATGCCTATGCATAAAAGCAAGTCCTTGGAGGACCTGGTACACCATGTTCCGAATGACTGGTTCAGGAAACAGTTTCTCTCTACATCAATAAAACAGAGAAGACTTCAGTTTTCATACAATTAATTTGCCTTCTTTTAAAAATCATAAGACATATGCAGGGGCAGATGTGGAATCTGACCACAATTTATTCATTATGAACGGTGGATTAAAACTGAAGAAACTGCAAAAAAGTATGATTCCAGGAGATGGGACCTCTATAAACTGAAAGAACCAGAGGTTGTAGGGAGTATCAGAGGAAGCATTAGCGAATTATTGACAAGAATAGGAGAAAGGAATACAGTAGAAGAAGAATGGGTAGCTTTAAGAGATGAAATAGTGAAGGCAGCAGAGGATCAAGTAGGTAAAAAGATAAGGGCTAGTAGAAATCCTTGTGTAACACAAGAGATACTGAATTTAATTGATAAAATGATAAAATATAAAAACATAATAAATGAAGTAGGCAAAAGGCTATATAATCTAAAAATGAAATCGACGGAAAGTGCAAAACAGCTAAGCAGGAATGGCTAGAAGACAAATGTAAGGGTGTAGAAGCATGTATCATTAGGGGTAAGATAGATGCTGCCTACAGGAAAATCAATGAGACCTTTGTAGAAAAGAGAATGAATCACCTGTAGAGATGCTTGAATGGAAAATCAGTCCCAAGCAAAGAATGGAAAGCACGAAGGTGGAAGGAGTATATAAAGGGTCTAAGCAAGGGCAAAGTACTTCAGGGCAATGTTAAGGAAATGGAAGAGGATGTAGACAAAGAAGAAATGGGAGATATGATACTGTGAGAAGAATTTGACAATGCACTGAAAGACGTAAGTCAAAACAAAGTCCTGGGAGTAGACAACATTGCGTTAGAGCTACTGATACACTTGGGAGAGCCATCCACGACAAAACTCTTCCATCTGGTGAGCAAGACATGTGAGACAGGTGTAATACATTCAGACTTCAAGAAGAATATAATAATTTCAATTCCAAAGAAACCAGGTGCTGACAGGTGTGAAATTTACTGAACTATCAGTCTGATAAATCATGGCCGCAAAATACAAACACAAATCCTTTACAGAAGAATGGAAAAACTGGTATAAACTGACGTTGACGAACATCAGTATTGATTCTGGAGAAATGTAGGAACACATGAAGCAATACTGACCCTATGACTTCTCACAGAAGATAGGTTAAGGCAAGGGAAATCTGTGATTGATGGATGGATATGTGTGTGTGTGTGTGTGTGTGTGTGTGTGTGTGTGTGTGTGTGTGTGTGCGCGCGCGAGTAAGTCTTTCCGCTCCCGGGATTGGAATGACTCCTTACCCTCTCCCTTAAAACCCACATCCTTTCGTCTTTCCCTCTCCTTCCCTCTTTCCTGAAGAAGCAATCGTTGGTTGCGAAAGCTGGAAATTTTGTGTGTGTGTTTGTGTGTTATTTTATTGTGCCTATCTACCGGCACTTTCCCTCTTGGTAAGTCTTGGAATCTTTGTTTTTAATATAGAAATCTGCCTTTATATAGACTTATAGAAATGTTTTGACAATGTTGACTGGAATACTCTCTTTTAAATTCTAAAGGTAGCAGGGATAAAATACAAGGAGCAAAAGGCTATTTACAATTTGTACAGAATTCAGATGGCAGTTATAACAATCAATGGGGATGAAAGGGAAGCAGTGTTTAAGAAGGGAGTGAGAAAGGGTTGTAGCCTACCCCAATGTTATTCGATCTGTATATTGAGCAAGTACTAAAGGAAACAAAAGAAAAATTTGGACTAGGTATTAAAATACAGGGAGAAGAAATGATAACTTTGACGTTTACCGATGCGACTGTAATTCCGTCAGAGACATCAAAGGATCTGGAAGAGCAGTTGAACGGAATGGACAGTGACTTGAAAAGAGATATGAGATGAACTTCAACAAAAGCAAAATGAGGATAATGGAATATAGTCAAAATAAATCAGGTAATGCTGGGGAATTTATATTAGGAAATGAGGCACTTAAAGTTGTAGATGAGGTTTGTTATTTGGGGAGCAAAATAACTGATGATGGTCAAAGTAGGAAGGATATAAAATGTAGACTAGCAATGGCAAGAAAAGTGTTTCTGAATAAGAGAAACTTGTTAACACTGAGTATAGATTTAAGTGTCAGGAACTATTTTATGAAAGTATTTGTATAGAGTGTAGCCATGTATGGAAGTGAAACATGGATGATAAACAGTTTAGACAAGAAGAGAATAGAAGCTTTTGAAATGTGGTGCTAAAGAACAAGAAAAAATTGTGTTACAACCTGACTAGAAGAAGGGATCGGCTGATAAGTCACATTCTGAGTCATCAAGGGATCACAAGTTAAGTACTAGAGCAGAATGTGGCGGTAAAAATCATAGAGGGAGACCAAGAGATGAATACAATAAGGATGTAGCAGCTACTCCGATATGAAGAGGCTAGTACAGGATAGACTAGCATGGAGAGTTGCATCAAACCGGTCTTTGGACTGAGGACCACAAAAACAATAACATTTTAAAAATTATCAAACATAAAGTCTTACTAACTGGTAAAAATAATTTCATTGATAATTAATGAAAAGCTGCTTCAGTTGCTAGTAAAAAATTCATTAAGCGCATCCAATCAGTATTGGCCTTTATATTAGACCATTTTCAAGTGTATCTGGAAGTTATGTTGTTTGATGATGCTTCTCAACAGCATAACTTAAAGGCACACCTGAAAAGGCCTAAAACTGTCATGTGCACTTAAAAAGTTCTTACTATCAACTGGAGCCACTTTTTAACTGAACATACAATTGCGGAATCAGGCACCCTCTCATCACTACTGAGTGCAACTACTCCTTTATTGCTGTTTCTTATAGCTACACTTTATTTGTTGTCTCTAATTTCATCACTCAAAATGATTAGCCATTCATCATCCACTAGCCTGCCTTGCAGGCTATTACTAAGCATTGTAACTTTAGTCTCTACTAGTTTCAAATTCACATTTAAAACAAGCTTCAAGCTGATAACTGTCTTTAAACCCTTTATTCATTTGCCTTCATTATGGCTTATATTTTAACCTGATCAATACCATTAATACTTTTCATCATTTAGATTGTTTTTAAATCTCTATTTAACAAAGATGTAATTAACTGGTATCTTACTGTCTTCCCAGTCTCTTTGACAAGCAACCTCTTCTTTTGTGTTTTTGAACAGAATATTTACTATTGCTAACTAAAATTTGTCACACAATACCAAACTGTAAACATGAAATGTAGGAAGGGGAAAGAGAAGGAAAGGGAAAGGATGAGTGGCCAGGGACTGTGGTAATGCAATGGCAAAAGTTGAAAATTTGTGTCGGACCATGCAGTAACTTGGAAATTTGAGTCAATAAGGGACCATGTCTGGATAGCCAAAGTGGTTAAGGCAGCTGCTCATAAGAAACACATTACCACTAGGTCCAACAGACCAAACCCCACACAAATACATACAATACAAAAAGCCTTATTTCTTTTCATATCAACCTTGTTACAACTACCTTTACTTTTACTTTGTTTTAAGATTTTGTCCCTTTAATCTGAAGCTGTAACCAATTCAAGTAATATACTACAATCGAACAGTTAAAAAATTTACTCACCAAGCAGCAGCAGGTGAAAATACACAAAAAAAATTATTGAAATGTGCAAGCCTTCAGAGCCAGTGGCTCCTCCTCCTGGTGGAAGTGTTGAAGAACAAGATGGAGCCACAGGCTTGCACGTTTCCATAACTTTTCTATGTGCTTTTTCTTGATGTAACTTAGTGGGTATATTTTTTATCCATTCAATTATATTATATTTCCAAAAACTGATTATTTTCATTTATATACTAGACTCAGTAATAAGCATACAGCACCTCTTTTGAGCAATGTTGACAAGCAACAATGACGCTCTAACAGAATGTATGTAAATGTATGAATGGATGGATGTAAAATTGCTGGGTGCTAAACATCCTGGTCATCAGTGTCCTTGCACAAGATCACAGTACTGGTGAATAAGGAGTACTTTTGTTAAAACAAAAAACAAATATCATATAATGATACCCACAATAATAGAAATGGCATGTGGAAGTCCCAGCAGACCTAGTCATAATACTGTCACAAGTTAAAAGAATTAATAAAACAGTGGGAGTCAGTAAGAAAGCTAACTGCACATGGGAATAAAAGAATGACGTAGCCACTAAATACACATTAAACTCTCTGTCCCTTTTAACTTGGCAGGAGTCCTAATGCCACACAAGGTGTCAACAATTGTCCTGCCACTGTTCTGTCATCACCTAAAATGGAGGGTAAGTTCCTCGGTAGACCAAAGGCTTCCCTCCAATCTGTATGCAACACATATGATGTTAAGGCAAGGTGTACTGTGAGCATGATGTAGTAAACACTGCATTCCGGTGTATCTTCTAGCAGCAAGAGATATGCATGCATCAAAAAGCAGTGGCCAGTGCGAAGTTGAGTGAGGATCACTTTGTCCCTAGATTAGTTCAAAAGAAGTGTCCCATGGCTGAACAGTTGGCCTGACCAACAGCAGCTTTTTGTTATCCACTTCCAGTCACTACCTTTCCCACTAAGCAAACACTCACCCATGCCTGTAAGTGGCTTGAAGTGTTGTAGTTTCCCAGCACTCTGTTTTCATTGCTCTGTCGGCTTCACCATTGCCCTTCAATACTCATGAGTACAGGGACCCAGTAGAAGGCCACCTGTTTCTTCTGCATGTGCAGGATGTGGATAGTGTCACGGACAGTCTGAACTGTCCTATCTGCTATGAAAATTTGCTGAGTAGCCTGCAGAGTATGAAGAGAGTCAGTGCAGGCAAGAAATGTCGCTCTACCAAGAAGTGTCATATGCTCCAGTGCATTCTTGACCATCCACAGCTCTGCAAAGTACACTAAAAAGTTGCTTGGCAGGCGGAGTTAAATGGCAAAATGTGGGAAGATAACAGAACACCCAACGTTGTTCATTTGCTTCATCCATCAGTAAAAACCACCATGTGCTCTGGATACTACAAAATGTCACTAAAATCTCATTCTAGAAGTACATACACAGTGGAGAGTTCTACTCTGCCATGCCTACGCTAAAAATGGGCCTGTCAGTCACTCAGGGAGGGGATGTGTGCCATCCCCACTTGAGAACTGGTATGTCTGCTACACCAAGGAATCTTCACATGAACTGAAAAAGACCTTAGCCGTCCTGTGACCACTAAACCTGCACTGTATGCAATGTTCACCTCAAACACCGAAAACATGATAGTTGGAGATGGCTCATCATGAGAAGTTCTCACCAATTGCTAAGAAGTGGCTCACCAGGCTCTGCACAGAGGCTAGAAATTAGACTGGTTCTAGGCACCTGTGACCAGCCTAATTCTTGTATGATGGACAGCGTCCAACATCTTTAAATGAGAAAGCCTAGCTGATCCACACACTATGCTGCCATAGTCGAACCATGTGTGGACAAAGGAGCAAACTACTATAACCTACATCCTTTTCAACTTGCTTACTGTTCTTAAGCCTTGTTCTCCTTCTATAATTATTACCCTCTAGACTTATCTTCACTATGAAATTGACGATTCCTTGTTGGCTCAGGATGTCCTATCAACCAATCCCTCCTTTTTGCGACATTGCATCAAAAATCTCTTTTTTTCCCAGATTTGGTTAAGTACCTCCTGATTATTTTTTTCAAAAATGTAAAATTGTGCAGTTTGCAAAATTAAAAAAAAAACATAGTTCCTATGGCTACAATATCAACAAGTCACAATTGAAATCAGTCAATCAGTCAATTCATACAAATATGTGGGTGTAACAATTTGTAGTGCTATTAAATGGGGCTATGGTGTAGGCTCGGTTGTAGGTATAGATGGTGGCAGATTAGATTAGATTAATACTTGTTCCATAGATCATGAATACGACACTTCGTAATGATGTGGAACGTGTCAGGTTAATAAAAGATGTCTGTACAAGAAATTACATTTACACAAAATATTGCATGACACTAATGATTAAGTTTTTTTCTTTTTTCTTTTTTTACTTAGTTTATATCTAAAAATTCTGCCAATGAGTAGAAGGAGTTGTCATCTAGAAATTTTTTAAATTTATTTTTAAATGTTAGTTGGCTATCTGTCAGGCTTTTGACGCTGTTTGGTAGGTGCCCAAAGAGTTTTGTGGCAGCATAATTTACCCCTTTCTGTGCCAAAGTCAGATTTAACCCTGCATAGTGAAGATCATCCTTTCTCCTGGTGTTATAGGTATGCACACTGCTATTACTTTTGAATTGGGTTGGATTATTATCAACAAATTTCATAAGGGAATATATATACTGTGAGGTTACTGTGAGGATCCCTAGATCCTTAAATAGATGTCTGCAGGATGACCGTGGGTGGGCTCCAGCAATTATTCTGATTACACGTTTTTGTGCAATGAATACTTTTCTACTCAACGATGACTTTGGTTCATTGGTAAAATGCTAGGGAAATGCAATCAGTTTGGAACAATGATTGCTTACAATAAATTGTGTGACTCTTCCTAGAATAATGCTCAAATATTTGGGATTTCTAATGAATAAGACTGCCACGGGATTTTGAATGCATACAGAGAAGAGCAGCTCAAATGATCAAAGATTCTTTTGATCCATGAGGAAGTGTCACTGGGATGCTGAAGAAACTGAACTGGTAGATACCCGAAGATTGATACAAAACTTTCCCAAGAAAACATACTAACAAAGTTTTAAGAACCAACTCTAAATGAAGAATGTAGGAATATCTACAACCACCTACATATTGCTCCTCTAAGGATAATGAAGAAAAGACTAGCTTAATTACAGCACACACAGATGTGTGTATATAGTCATTCTTCCACACTCCATATGTAACTGGAACAGCAAGAAGGCCTAATAAATGGTATAATATGTAGTGCCCTCTGCCATGTTCTTCAAAGTGATTTGCAGAATTTGGATATGTCTAATCTTCAGTACTCCTTTGTAACACCATTACACTGACAGAAAAAATAATTTATTATTTATTTTGGCTGGAGCAACAGTTATTGTAAATCTTTTTGAATTATGCTACCACCATTTGACTGTAATAACTTTTATTTTATTATTGTTGTTGTTGTTGTTATTGTTGTGGTTTTCAGTCCAGAGACCGGTTTGATGCAGTTCTCCATGCTACTCTGTCCTGTGTAATAAGCTTCATCATCTCTGAGTAACTACTGCAACCTACATCCTTTTGTTTGGATGTGCTTAGTGTATTCATCTCATGGTCTACCTCCACGATTTTTACCCTCCACAGTTCCCTCCATACTAAATTGGTGATCCCTTGATGCCTCAGAACATGTCCCACCAACCAGTCCCTTCTTTTAGTCAGGTTGTATTACAATTTCATCTTCTCCCACTTCTATTTAGTACCTCCCCTCATTAGTTATGTGATCTACCCATCTAATCTTCAGCATTCTTCTGAAGCACCACATTTCAAAAGCTTCTATTCTCTTCTTGTCTACACTATTTATCATCCATGATTCACTTCCATACATGGCTACACTCCATACAAATACTTTCAGAAAAAGACTTCCTGACACTTAAATCTATACACGATGTTAACAAACTTCCTCAGAAATGCTTTCCTTGCCATAGCCAGTCTACATTTTATATCCTCTCTACTTCGAGCATCATCAGTTATTTTGCTCCCCAAATAGCAAAACTCATCCACTACTTTAAGTGTCTCATTTCCTAATAATTCCCTCAGCATTACCTGATTTGACTACATTCCATTATCCTTCTTTTCTCTTTTGTTGATGTTCATCTTATATCCTCCTTTCAAGGCACTGTTCATTCCATTTAACTGCTCTTCTAGATCCTTTGCTGTCTCTGACAGAATTACAATGTCATCGACAAACCACAAAGTTTTTATTTCTTCTCCAGGGATTTTAATTCCTACTCCAAATTTTTCTTTTGTTTCCTTTAATGCTTGGTCAATATACAGCTTGAATAACATCAGGGATAGGCTACAACCTTTTCTCACTCCCTTCTCAACCACTGCCTCTCTTTCATGCCCCTGTACTCTTGTAACTACCTTCTGGTTTCTGTACAAATTGTAAATAGCCTTTTGCTTCCTGTATATTACCCCTGCCACCTTCAGAATTTTAAAGAGAGTATTCCAGTCAACACTGTCAAAAGCTTTCTCCAAGTCTACAAATGCTAGAAATCTACCAGGGTCATTCAATAATTAAAGAAACAAATTGGTGTGGACAAAATCTTTTATTTTTATTAAATAATACATTTTCTACTTTTCAACGTAATCCACTTGAACATTATGCACTTGTTCCAATGGGCTAAAAGCTTTTTTGGTTCCACCTGCAAAAAACTCTTTACCTTGATGTTTAAACCAATTTCCCACAAACTTTTTCACTTCCTCCTTATCCTGGAAACTTTTTCCACATAATGCCCCCTTCAGTGCACAAAACAACTTAAAATCACTAGGTGTTAAATCAGGGATGAGGCAGTACTTCCCAGCCTATTTAGTTGATGGTTTCACTGGTTAGTTGAACAATATGAAGGCATGCGTAGTCTTGCTGGAAAATCACACCTCTGAGATTCACATTGTCTCTCTCTCACACCTAGTGTAAAAGCAAATATGAGTAGTACTGGATGTTCATTGTATGCTGCTCTTCGGGACAAAAAAAAAAAAAAAAAAAAAAAAAAAAAAAAAAAAAAAAAAAAAAAAAAAAACTGGACCTTAAGGATCGCAAAACACCGTCAACATGACTTTTCCTGCTGACGCTTGGATTTTGACAGGTGAGTTGGTGTGCTTCTACTCCATGCTTTCTTTTTGATTCTGGTCCATAATAATGAACCAAGTTTCACCACAAGTTAAAATTTGATTGAGGAGGTGCTCACCTTCTCTTTCATAACATTCCTTTTGCTCTGCACACACTCTCAAACTTGTTTCCTTGTGTAGGCGTGTCAACTCCTTTGGGACCTATCTTCTACATGTTTTGCAGTACTTCAACTTGTTACAGATAACGTTATGAACTGTACCAGTACTAACTTGAACCATATCAACTATAATTTCCTCAGTCACACAGGGTCGGCAAGAATAATGTAATCAATTCAACTTTCAAGTGAGGGAGTTGAAACTGCAACTGGTCGCCAGTATGTTGTTCGTCAGTCACCGAGTTGCGACCATTTTTAACTGCTCTACCCACTCGTAAAACTTTACATAGTTCATACAATCTTCACCATAAACTTTAGACATTCTACAGTATATATTCACTGGTTTCTCACCTTCAGCAAGTAAAAATCCAATAACAGAACATTGTTCAACTAATGTGAATGTTTCAAGTGGCCTTGTCATCTTGAAATGTATTTTTGGTTTTATAAACAAAACAATGTTGATATACCAGCTGATCAGGGCTCATCCCAGTGGTGCCAACTTAAAGCCATAAAAGTACCAAACTTGCTCTACTAACAGTTTTTCCCCAGACCAATTTGTCTCTTTAATTATTGAATAACTCACATATCTTCTAAGATAAGTCATAGGGTCAGTATTGCCTCGCATGTTCCAACATTTCTACAGAATCCAAACTGATCTTCCTCTGAGGTCGACTTCACTAGTTTTTCCATTTGTCTGTAAAGACCTCATGTTAGTACTTTGCAGGCATGACTTATTAAACTGATAGTTCGGTAATTTTTACACCTGTCGACACCTGCTTTCTTTGGGATTGGAATTATCATATTCTTCTTGAAGTCTGAGGGTATTTTGCCTTTCTCTTACATCTTGCTCACCAGAAGGTAGAGTTTTGTCATGGCTGGCTCTCCCAAGGCTATCAGTAGCTCTAATGGTATGTTGTCCATTCCAGGGGCCTTTTTTTTTAGTTAGGTCTTTCAGTGCTCTGTCAAATTCTTCACGCAGTGCCACATCTCCCATCTCATCTTCATCTACATCCTCTTCCATTTCCATAATATTGCTCTCAAGTACATCACCCTTGTATGGACCCACTATATATTCCTTCCACCTTTCTGCTTTCCTGTCTTTGCTTAGGACTGGTTTTCCATCTGAGCTCTCAATATTCATACAGGTGGTTCTCTTTTCTCCAAACGTCTCTTTAATATTCCTGTAAGCAGTATCTATCTTACCCCTAGTGATACATGGCTCTACCTCCTTACATTTGTCATGTAGCCATCCTTGCTTAGGCATTTTGCACTTCGTGTCAATCTCATTATTGAAACGTTTGTATTTCTTTTCATCTGCTTTATTTACTGCATTTTTATATTTTCTCCTTTCATCGATTAAATTCAATATCTCTTCTGATAACCAAGAATTTCTGCTAGCCCTCGTCTTTTGACCTACTTGATCCTCTGCTGCCTTCACTATTTTATCTCTCAAAACTACCTATTCTTCTTCTACTGTATCTCTTTCCCCTGTTCTTGTCAAATGTTCTCTAATGGGCTCCCTGAAACTTTCTACCACCTCCAGTTCTTTCAGTTTATCCAGGTCCCACCTCCTTAAATTCCTAACGTTTTGCAGTTTCTTCAGTTTTAGTCCACAGTTCATAACCAATACATTGTGGTCAGAGTCCACATCTGCCTCTGGAAATGTCTTACAATTTGAAACCTGGCTCCTAAATCTCTGTCTTACCATTATATAATCTATCTGAATCCTTCCAGTGTCTCCAGGCCTCTTCCACATATACAACCTTCTTCCATGATTCTTAAACTAAGTGTTAGCTATGATTAAGTTATGCTCTGTGCAAAATTCTACCAGACGGCTTCCTCTTTCCATGAACCACTGTTGTACAGTCCAGATTTTGCCTAGGCTATTTTCAAGAAGAAAAACTTATTTAAATGTCAAAAGACATCAGACTACTATGAAATACAAGTCCTTGACACTTTAATAAGTTTTTGTGCTTGAAAATTGCCTAAGGCCAAAATTTGTATTGTAAAACGATAAAATAAAAGTTATTGCCCTCAAATGTTTGCAGTGTTGCTGAAAAATAATTAATTTGGGGTAATGAAATTTCAGGAATACATTTTTCTAGGTAACATATTTAAACAATTAACATTGCAAGATCACAGGTGCAAGATATGCCACTGCAAATGTGAAATGTTGCTTCATGCATTAATAACCAATGTAACTGCCAGAATGTTACACCGGTGCCAGCTGTCAGTTTGTGGGATGGAGTTCCATGCCTGTTCCACTTGGGCAGTCAATAAAGGGATGGTTAATGCTGTTTGTGAGTGATGCTGGAGCAGTCATCCAATGATGTCCCACATGTGCTCGACTGGATACAAGATCTGTTGATCGGGCATCCCAAGACAACACATCAACACTCTGTAGAGCATGTTGGGTTAGAACAGTGGTATTTGAGTAAGTGTTATCCTGTTGGAAAGCATGCTGGAATGCTGTTCATGAATGGTAGCACAACAGGTCGACAAATTTGCATTCCGGGTCTGTGGGATAACCATGGGAGTGCTCCTGCTGTCATGCAAAATTGCACCCCATACCATAACTCCAGGTGTAGGTCCAGTGTGCCTTGCATGCAGACAGAGTGGTTGCAGGTCCTCAAGAGGCCT
This sequence comes from Schistocerca gregaria, assembly GCF_023897955.1. NCBI lineage: Eukaryota > Metazoa > Arthropoda > Insecta > Orthoptera > Acrididae > Schistocerca > Schistocerca gregaria. The sequence continues at coordinate 691,957,003 of NC_064922.1, read as the reverse complement.
CTTTGAAAGCAAAACATGGCCATCACTGTCACCGAGGCAGAACAGGCTTTCAATCAGAAAACACTGCAGACCTTCACCCTGCCCTCAAATGAGCTCTCAATGACACCAATGAAGTTGTAAATGCCGGTGGTTTGGGGTCAGTGGAATGCATGCTACAGTGCATCTGGCTCAGTGATGTCCTTGATGTAAGCAATTTGTAACAGTATTCTCTGTCCTGTGGTGCCAATTGCTGTTCAGATTTCTGCTGTAGATGCAGTATGATGTGCCAAAGCCATACTGGTAGTACCACATGGTCATCCAGAGCCTGATCTTCTAGTGACCGTACATTCTTACGACCACCGCTGCCAGCAATCATGTAGAGTATCTATATTCCTGCCAATTCTTCCTGCAGTATCCTAGTACACGACCTCATCCAAATCCAGTGAGGTGCTGATAATGGCATTTTTGTTGCCTTAAAGGCATTCTTGACTAACACTACAGCCAATATCAAATGTAACTAACACTCGCAATTGTTATACAGTGTATAGAAAGCAAACCTGATCTGCATCCTCATAATGGCACTACTAGCTACTAGTGACACTCTTATGTGACTGGTGCAAAATTGGAACAGGCATCATCCTTCTGATGTAGAAACATGCCTACCAACTTTCAATTATGTTGTACAATTCCTTCTTGGTGTTACAATTTTTTCCTGGCAGTATACATTTCAAAAGTCTGTAGTCTCTTCTTGTCTGGACTACACATTGTCCTATTTCACATCTGTACAAGGCTAAACTCCATGCAAATACATTCTGCGAAGCCTTCCTATAACTTAAATTTATATCAACCATTATGAAATTCCTTTTTTTCATAAATGCTTCTGTGCCATACCCAGTCAGCAGTTTATATCCTCTGTTCTTTGGCCATCATTATTTATTTTGCTGTCCAAATAGCAAAGCTGATCTATTACTTTTAGGGTATCATTTCCTAATCTAATTCCTTCAGAATCATGATTTAATTTGACTACATTCCATATTTACTTAAGAATGCTGAAACTTAAAAAATGACTCGAGTTGGGGGCATTTAGAAATGTGAAGCTGGTATGTGAAGGGGACGCACAGTGACCAATGGGGATTACATTTTTTTAAATAGCTAGTCTGTGGCATTTATATATGTATAGGACAAGATAAGCAGCAATATAAGGTTTACTTTTAGGGTATCATTTTCTAATCTAATTCCTTCACAATTATGATTTAATTTGACTACATTCCATATTTACTTAAGAATGCTGAAACTTAAAAAATGACTCAAGTTGGGGGCATTTAGAAATGTGAAGCTGGAATGTGAAGGGGACACACAGTGACCAATGGGAATTACATTTTTTAAACAGCTAGTCTGTGGCATTTATATATGTATAGGATAAGATAAGCAGCAATATAAGGTTTTTTGTTGATATTGCCGTGGTGTACAAAAAGGTGTCATCATGAGTGACTGTGGAGTATGCAGGAAGACTTAGATGGAATTTCTAGTTGTTAATTAATGGCAATAAATGTGGAAAAATGTAAGTTAGTGCAAATAAGTGTGGAAAACAATACTGTAACGTTCAGATACAGCATTAGTAGGGTTCTGCTTGACACAGTCACATCGATTAAATATCTAGGTGTTGTGATAGTGCCACGACATTTAACAGTGCCGCCACGACAGTACGCACAAACGGCGATAGAGGCGCTCCGCAAATCGGATGAGCGCGGGAGCGCCACCTAGCTACGAACGGCACCGGCCGCATGTCACGGCACAGCAGTCGAATACGAGAAACTGAGTTGTAATCATGTGATCAGCTATTGTTTCTAAGAGAGAGTGTGAAAATCCACGCAATTATTGTGATTAAAGGTTATAACACTTTTTGGCGACGAGGTCGGGATATTTTCACCGCGTTGTGGATTTGCGTGTTCGTGACGGGGCAGACATGGAACAGCTTATGCAAGCGCTCATTGAACAACAAACACAGCTGACGGCAGCGATTCAGGCGTTGTCGACGTCGCTTACTCATCGTCTGTCTTCCTCTTCTCCGCCTCCATTCCCTCCTTACGACGAGGCCGCTGAAGACTGGGAGAATTATGAGAAGCGTTTGTGGCAACACTTCTTGGCTTTCGGCGTTGTCGACGCTCCTATGCGTAAGTCGTTATTTCTATCTTGGATTTCCCCTCGGGTCTATCAGCTGCTATCTCAGTTAGCCCCTCTGCGGGAACCAGCCTCCCTGTCCTTCCAAGAAGTGTGTGACTTATTGTCTGCCTATTATCGAACAAACACCCACGTCGTTGCCGCCCGCGTGGCGTTCTACCGGTGTCGTAAACAGCCCCATCAATCTTACCGGGCTTGGGCGGCGGAACTACACGGCCTGAGTAGGAAATGTCAGTTTGTCACGGACACTCATCACGAGTCTTATGCCGATTCAATGGTTAGGGATGCTATTCTACGGCTTGCTCCTGATAAAGAAGTTCGGCAACGTGCCCTACAGCTGCCAAACCCGTCGTTGTCGGAAGTTCTAAGCATCGCTCAATCCTTTGAAGTGTCTCACGCTGCTGGCGCGCAAATAGACGCGTGGTGTGATGTAGGCGCTGTACAGTCAACTCTCGACAAGGACAATTTGCCTGTTGCACAGGAGAACGAGGATGTGGCGGCGGTTCACTCGCGTAAACAACGTCGCGTTGGGCCGCAACGCTCACAGCGAAACCAGCAACCACAGAAGCCGGTTCGTTCCGCGCTTCCTTCTTGCCCCCGTTGTTTCGTACAGCACGACAGGGCAGCGTGTCCAAAACGTTGGGCCACGTGTAATTCATGTAGGAAAAAAGGCCACATTGCTTCTGTGTGTCAGTCCCATAAAGTTCCTGTCGACGAGGTCGAGGCGTCGGACATGGATGTTCACTGTGTGCTTTCTCAAACAAATAAGTTGTTTGTTACTGTTCGTGTTCTGAATAAAGACATCCGCATGCAAGTGGACACTGGCTCTGCAGTAACTCTCATTAATTCTCGCACGTATTTGGCGTTGGGCTCCCCTCCTTTGTCTCCAGTTACGCGCAATCTGAGGACTTATAATCAGCAGAAAATTCCTATCATGGGCCAGTTTGATGCTTCCACTGCCTACAAGTCTGTTGTTCGGCCCCTCACGTTTTATGTGGTGGATCATGCGGGCACTGAAAACCTGTTCGGTTATGATGCTGTCCAGTTGTTCGGGTTCTCCATTGATGATGATGTGCACCTCATATCTGAGGACATTCCGTATCAACAGCTGGATGGATTGTGTTGTGAATTTTCGTCCGTGTTCTCTGCTGGTCTGGGTTGTGCCAAGGATTTTGCAGCCCACATTACTCTTAAACCTACGGCTCGCCCTAAGTTTTTCCGGGCACGCCCTATTCCGGTGGCGTTGCGTGCACCTGTCAAGGCTGAGCTAGACAGGTTAACAGCTTCAGGGATTCTCCTTCCGGTTACCTCCAGCGAATGGGCATCGCCGATCGTGGTGGTTTCTAAACCAAACGGGAGTCTGCGATTGTGTGGTGACTTTAAAGCCACTGTCAACGCTCAGAGCCTCATTGACACTTATCCTCTTCCTCGTCCTGAGGAGTTGTTTACCAAGCTCGCTGGGGGCCAGTTCTTTTCCAAACTTGACTTATCGGAGGCGTACCATCAGTTGCCGTTGGACGCTCCTTCCAAGGAATTTCTCGTTATCAACACTCCTTGTGGGTTGTATCAGTACCAGCGATTACCATTTGGCGTCGCTAGCGCACCGGCCATTTTTCAGCGGTTTTTGGAACAGCTCACGGCTTCCATTCCCGGCTGCATAAACTATCTGGATGACATTGTTGTCACGGGAGCCTCCACTGCGGAGAACCTTCGTAATTTACGTTCACTGTTTCGGGTTTTGCATTCGGCTGGGTTGAGGTGCAATCTGGACAAGTCACAGTTCTTCCAACCCTCCATTGAGTATCTTGGTTTCCACTTGTCCCGTGAGGGCATACGCCCTCTCCGTGAGCACGTTGCGGCCATTAACGCTCTACCCCGGCCGTCTACGGTCAAAGAACTTCAGGCGTTTCTAGGCAAGATTGCTTATTATCACAAATTCATTCCATCCGCAGCAGCGGTAGCTTATCCTCTGCATCAGCTGTTACGCAAAAACGTCCCCTTCTGTTGGTCCGACGGGTGTGAGCAGGCTTTTGTCCGCCTGAAGGCTCATTTGCAGTCGGCGCCTTGTCTTGCCACATTCCGTCCGGGTCAGCACTTGGTTCTGGCGACTGACGCGTCACAGTATGGCCTAGGGGCTGTTCTCGCCCATCAGTATGAGGATGGGTCGGAACGACCCATTGCCTATGCTTCCAAGACCCTCAACGAGGCGCAACGGCGTTACTCTCAAATCGAAAAGGAGGCGCTCGCTATCATTTATGCTCTAAAAAAGTTCAGCGTTTTTTTGTATGGTTCTAAGTTTCACCTCATCACCGACCACAAACCGCTGGTCTCTCTGTTCAGCCCCTCGGCGTCACTTCCGGATAAGGCAGCTCACCGCCTGCAACGTTTGGCCTTATACTTGTCTCGTTTTCATTATGAGATTCACTATCGCCCCATGGCCCAGCACGCAAATGCGGATGCATTGTCGCGATTGCCGATGGGCCCCGACCCTGTTTTCGATCGTGATGAACTCCTCTGTTTCCACATTGATGAGGAAGAACGTCGTGCAGTCGAGGGCTTTCCACTTACAGGTTCGCAGGTCGCGTCAGCTACTGCGCGGGACCCGGTCCTGCGTCGGGTGATCGGTTTTGTTCAACGAGGTTGGCCGGACAGGACCGGGGGCCGGGCATCGGATCCCCTTCGCAACTACCATGCCTTGCGCCTTCGTCTGTCTGTTCGTGATGGTGTTGTTCTTCTGGCCACGGATGGCGCATCTACACGGGTCGTGGTGCCAGCCTCTCTTCGCAAAGATGTTCTCAAACTGTTGTACGGAGGCCATTGGGGTATTTCTCGGACTAAGCCCCTGGCCCGCAGGCACGTTTATTGGCCCGGCATTGATTCGGACATCGCCCATATGGTTGCTGCATGTGGCCAGTGTGCTCAACAACTGGCGGCACCTCGTACAATGCCCTCTCCGTGGCCTGATCCAGCTCAGCCATGGGAACGGGTGCACGCCGACTTTTCTGGCCCCTTCCTCGGTACTTATTGGCTACTGTTGATTGACGCCTTCTCGAAGTTTCCATTTGTTGTTAGATGTCCGTCGCCCACCACTGCGGCGACGACGCTGGCTTTGTCCAAAATCTTTGCGCTAGAAGGTCTTCCATCCACGATCGTCACGGACAATGGCCCTCAGTTCTCTTCGCAGGCCTTCCGTGATTTCTGTACTGGACAAGGGATTCATCATGTTACCGCACCTCCCTTCCATCCACAATCGAATGGGGAGGTCGAGCGCCTTGTCCGCACTTTCAAATGCCAGATGAAAAAATTCCTTAGTGATTTTTCCACAGATGACGCCCTGCTGCAATTTCTGAGTTCTTATTGCTTCACGCCTCTGGGTGATCGCAGCCCTGCTGAACTCTTGCATGGCCGCCAACCGCGTACTCTACTGCACCTGCTTCACCCTGTCAGGCCTTGTACTGTGTCCCCTAGTGCGGGAAAATACTCGGTGGGCGCCGACGTGTGGGCACGAGGGTATGGGTCTCGCCCTAAATGGATTCCAGGGGTGGTCAAGGCTCTTCGCGGCCGCCGGCTTTGTGAAATCCGTACGGGCGACGGCACGGTTGTTCGCCATTACGACCAGATGCGCCCACGAGTGGTGGCCACGCCTGTGCCACCGCCCCATCCTTCGCCTCCACCAGCTCGAGACGCCAGTCCTGTCGCTGCTGCCGATCTACCGTCCGTGTTGATGCAGCCGCCGTCGCTGCCACTTCCAAGTACTCCGGAACCGGCCCCAGTCGCGATGCTGCCTTCTCCGGGACCCATCTCGCTGGAGCACACTCCCAGGTCAATGACACCTATGGATGCTGCTCCGGAGTTTTCACCCATCATCTCATCCAGGAGGCACGTTCCACGCACGAGCTTTCGTCCTGGACATTTTCGACCATACTCCCGTGTCTCTGCGCGGGATCTCCTCGGGGCCTCACAAGAGGCCATGGATGTCTCTGCGCTGTCCATGTCTCCAAGGAAGTGAGTGTTTATTTTTTTTCAAGGGGGGAAAAGTGTTGTGATAGTGCCACGACATTTAACAGTGCCGCCACGACAGTACGCACAAACGGCGATAGAGGCGCTCCGCAAATCGGATGACGGGAGCGCCACCTAGCTACGAACGGCACCGGCCGCATGTCACGGCACAGCAGTCAAATACGAGAAACTGAGTTGTAATCATGTGATCAGCTATTGTTTCTAAGAGAGAGTGTGAAAATCCACGCAATTATTGTGATTAAAGGTTATAACACTAGGCATAATGATGCAAAGAAATGTGAAATAGAATGAGATGTCATGCTGGTAGTAGGGAAGTAAACGCTCAACTTCATTTTATTGGGAGGATAAATCAAATGGATTCTTGAATGCTGCTCACATTTTTGGGATCCCAAACAGATCAGATTACATCTACATCTACATACATGGACACAATGCAGACCACACTTAACTGCTGGCAGAGGGTTCATTGATCCACCTTCTGAGCTCTGATTTCCCTTATTTTATTATGATTATCATTTCTCCCAGTGAAGGTCGGCATCAACAAAATGTCTTCGTATTTGGAGGAGAATGTTGGTGATTGAAATTTCGTGAGAAGATACTGCCGCAACAAAAACGCCTTTGTTTTAATTATGTCCACCCCAAACCCAATAACGATGTACTCTGTTAGCGATATCTGGTAAGGATCCCAGACTGAATGGACAAGTATAGTGTAGGTAGTCTCTTTAGTAGATCTGTTACATTTTCTAAGTGTTCTGCCAATATAACTCAGTCTTTGTTTTGCTTTCAGTGTTTGGTTTGCTTTCCTCCAACACTTTCTATGAGTTCTTTCCAATTTAAGTTGTTCATAATTGTGATTCCTACATATTTAGTTGAATTTGCAGCCTTTAGATTTGAGTAATTTAACATGTAATCAAAGTTTAATGGATTCCTTTTAGGACTCATGTGGATTACCTCACACTTTTCATTATTTAGAATCAATAGCCAATTTTCACACCAAACAAATATCTTTCAAAACCGTTTTGCAATTTGTTTTGATCTTCTGATGACTTTACTAGGTGATAACAGCATCATCTGCAAACAACCTGCAACGGCTGCTCAGATTTCTCCTAAATAATTCACATAGATAAGAAACAGCAAAGGTCCTTTACACTATCTTGGGGAACATCAGAAATCACTTCTGTTTTACTCAACGACTTTCTGTCATTTACTATGAAATGTGACCTCTCTGACAGAAAATCATGAATCCAGTCACATAACTGAGATGATATTCTATAAGCAGGCAATTTCACTACAAATCACTTGAGTGGTACAGTGTTAAAAGCCTCCTGAAAATCTAGAAATACAAAATCAGTTTGAAATCCCTTGTCAATAGCACTCAATTCTTCGTATGTGTAAAGAGCTAATTGTGTTTGACAAGACTGGTGTTTTCTAAGTCCGTGTTGACTTGTGTCAATAGACCATTCTCTCTGAGGTAATTCATAATGTTCAAACACAATATACGCTTCAAAATCCTGCTGCTTATCACCGTTAATGATATAGGCCTGTAACTTAGAGGATTACTCCTATTTACTTTCTTGAACATTGGTGTGACTTGCACAACTTTCCAGTCTTTGGGTAGAGATCTTTCGTTGAGCAAACAGCTGTATATGATTGTTAAGTATGGACCTATTGCATCAGCACACTCCGAAAGGAACCTCATTGGTATACAGTTTGGACTGGAAGACTTGCTTTTATTAAGTGATTTATGTTGCTTCACTACTCCGAGGATATCTACTTCTAAGTTACTCATGTTTGCAGCTGTTCTTGATTAAAATTCTGGAATATTTACTTCATCTTCTTTGGTGAAGGAATTTCGGAAGGTTGCATTTAGTAACTCTGCTTTGGCAGTAATGTCATCGGTAGTATTTCCACTGCTATTGTGCAGAGAAGGCACTGACTGTATCTTGCCACTGTCATACATTACATCTGACCAGAATCTCTTTGGATTTTCTGCCAGATTACGAGACAAAGTTTCATTATGGAAACTGTTATAAGCATCTTGCACTGGAGTCCACCCTAAATTTTGATGCCCTAAATTTTGAGCTACTGTAAAAGATCACCAATCTTGGAGATTTTGCATTCATTTCAAATTGGTATGCATTTTTTTTTTTTTTTTTTTTTTTTTTTTTTTGCAACAGTGTTCTGACCGATTTTGTGTACCATGGGGGATCTGCTCCATTATTTTTAATTTATCTGGTATAAATCTCTCAATTTCTGTCAATACTAATTCTCTGAATTCAGGCCACATCTGATCTACACTTACATTGTTAATTTGGAAGGACTGCAGATTGTTTCTCAGGAAGGCATCAAGTGAATTTTCATCCACTTTTTTGAACAGGCAAACTTTTCATTTATTTTTGGAGGATTTGGAGGTTAAAATATTCAATCTCACTATGAGAACCCTGTGTTTACTAATTCCTGTATCCATTTTGAGCATCGAGGGAGGTGGCGCAGTGGTTAGCACACTGGACTCGCATTCAAGAGGATGACCGTTCAAACCCACATCTGGTCATCCTGATGTAGGTTTCCCATAATTTCCCTAAATTGTTTCAGGCAAATGCTGGGATGGTTCCTTTTAAAGGGCATGGTCAATTTCCTTCCCCATAATTCCCTAACTGGGTGGGACTGATGACCTCGCTATTTGGTCCACTCCTCAAACCAACCAACCAACCATTTTGAGCACATTATAAGCTCAGGTTTATTTGTTTTTATCAGATCAAGTATTTTTTCACAATCATTTACTATTCATGTGGACACACAAACCAAGTGCTCAAAACTATTTTCAGAGAAGCATTTAGCATAATTTCAGATGATGTTTTACGCATACCTCTGGATTTGAAAATGTATTTTTGCCAACATACCTAGGGTACTTTAAAGTCACCACCAACTATAATTAAAGGGAGACACTGAAGCACTTCAGACGCAGGCTGGTAAATTTCTTACATATAGGTTCAATCAGCACACAAGTATTATGCAGATGCCTCATGAACTCAAATGAGGATCCCTGGAGGAAAGTCAGTGCTTGTTTCACCAGGACTATTGCAGAAATTTGGAGGACCGTTGTCTGACCTAAACTACAGAACGATTTTACTGCCAGAAAGGATAGATGCAGGAAATTAGGGCTCATGCAGAGGCTTTTAGACACTTATTTTTCCCTCAGTCTATTCGCAAGTGGAACAGGAAAGGGAATGATTAGTAGTGGTACGTGGTACCCTGTGTCGTGCACTGTAGCTTGCGGAGTATGTTTATAGATGTAGATGAGGAAACAAGTGGTCATTGGCACTTGCTGCACAATGCAGTTTCATTAAAGAAGGGGCAGTGGACAGGAGAGCACTGCATGTGTGCATATCACATAAGCTGGATGTCCACAGGCATGAATTTCTTACATGCGCATCACCCCCCCCCCCCCCCCTCCTTCCCCCCAGTATTACTGTAGGTCAGCCTTACATGTTGAAACATCCGATTTGCATGTTGTGATGCCAAATTATGTGTAAGTTACAAAAGTTGAAAGGTTGAAAGGCATTCTACTTTCTCGCATGATGTTGCTTTCCCCACCATTGCCTATGAGCGTCAACAACTGCCAGGAGGTGTATCTTGAACAGTGCAATAGGAATACCATTCTAGTATTCAGCCATGATCACTTACAGAGTAACACATCATTTGAAGTAAAAATGGAAATGCTGTGTGGCTAGGGCCTCCTGTCAGGTAGACTGTTCGCATGGTGCAAGTCTTATGAGTTGATGCCAGTTAGGCGACTTGCGTGTCAATGGGGATGAAATGATGATGATAAGGACAACACAACACTCAGCCCCTGAGCGGAGGAAATCTCTGACCCAGACAGGAATCAAACCCGGGCCATTAGGTATGACATTCTCACTCAGCTACTAGGGGCGGACATCATTTGAAGTGATGAAATAGATTAAAAAATATTGAAACTGAGAGTATCAACTTACTACTACAATGTATTACTACAACTACTGTTAAGGTATTTTCATTATTTCAGTACAATGGCAGCTTTTTACTTAAGTCGTTGAGTGTGAATGTTATAGTGAAATGGAATTTTTTTTGTGGGTTTAGATATTTTAAAACAGCTCTTGTTTCTCACAAAAATCCAATGCAAATATGACAGTGTTCATACTGGCACTATTACTGAGTGATGACTGTTCTGCACAGTAGTACAATGTATGGTTACAAAATTAAGTACCATACTAGTAAAACAAACACATATTTACAGGACCTGTGGCCTGTCAGAACCTTGACTAACTCTGAAAATGAAAACAAAGCTGAACTGTTGAGACAAAAACCTTACTTTCCCATGTACCTTCAGTGTATTGTAGATAATATAAAAATTTAGAAATGGTGCTCTTCAGAATACAATATGTATATTGCAATGACTCCTGTTAGCAGATACATAAATATTGCTTGTAATTTAAAGAAAGCTGGCATGGCATCTCACATACTTGCATTAGACTTTTGTACAGATTTCAAAATTGATGTTACTCATTTAAATGAAATTTTGTCATCGTCAGGTAACTCCCTCATTAATGAACTTGACGTTCCCAAACGATTCCTTAAGATGTCCGCATTCGGGAGGACGACGGTTCAATCCCGCATCAGGCCATCCTTATTTAGGTTTTCTGTGATTTCCCTAAATCACTCCAGGCAAATGCCAGGATGACTCCTTTCAAAGAGCATGGCCGACTTGCTTCCCCATCCTTCCTCAATCCAATGAGACCGATGACCTCACTGTCTGTTCTGCTCCCCCAAAACAACCCAATCAACCTTAAGATGCCAATTTCCATACCTCTTTGGCTAAATGTTGTGCAACTCCCGTATGAATAATTTCACTTGTCACCATCTTGAATGTCGCATAAGTAGAATTTCCAGATCAAGCATGTGGAAACACTAGCGTGCATGTAAGGGCAGTGGTGGGGGGATGCACATGTAAGAAATTCTTGCTGATGGAAACCCAGCTGTATGGTTGTATCAGGGGTGTTTTCATGTTCATTCCAACCTTTGGCACTGAAATATGATTCCTAGCTAAAGTACAATGCTCAGCTGGGGTCACAGTCTGAGAAGAATGTCACTGAAAAACTAGTGGTATAATAAAACAGTGTAATAGCAAAAGGAATAAACAAATAAGGTGTAAAATTACATGTTACAAATCACAACAAAGATGTTCAATACAACCAAAAATTTATGTACAAAATGTCCAATACTGTTATTCTTAGAAAAAATAAGCACAAAAATGATTACTTGTGAGCAAAGAAACATGCTCCTTTTGATTAATTTGCAGGTGACACGCTGTCAAGCCATAAAACAGCACAACAGCATGCTAGTGCAAAAAAATCAATGGTTTAAATGATGCACCTTCAGGTAAGCAGTTACAAAAGATTAGATGCATACATTGTGGGTTTAGGCATAAAATAGAGCAGTAATCAAATTTTGTATGATACTTGTACACTAGCATGAATGAGAGCTGCAGAAACTGGCACACAAATAGCAAAAAAGTTTTGGATGACATAAAGAAAAGTTTATATTCTGTAGAAAAGGTTCTAATCATTCACAATAGCAGAACATGTAGAACTTATTGTAGTAGATAATAACTTCCAAGTAAGGTGTAACATTATCACAAATATAATCATCATCAAATATCTCAGCAATTCTTAACATAGGGATGTTAAAATTATGATATTGCCAGTGATCAGCAAGTGGTAAATTAACCTCTAAGTTATTAATTGCACACAATTTTACCTGTCTTTCATTAGTTGGTATAAGTTTTCTTTCATATATTCAAAAACAAAATATAATGTATCATTTTCTCTTATAACCTCTTTTAGTTTAACAACATTGGCATGAGAAAGTTTCTTCAGTGACTGAAAAATAAAAGAACAGACATTTAGCAACCTATAGTTTGATACAATGTGCACAATATCTTGTAAATATGATTTGAGAAAACAGGAAAAAAAAGTATTGTAAATAGGCTTGGTCAAGCTTTCTAGCAAAATACCAAATTTTTGGTATTACCATTTTTATAAGTGCATTCCATCACAACTACCCTAACCTTCTTTAATATATATACATATATTTTGCTCTCATTATAATTATTACTATTATTTATTTATTTATTTCACTGTGGCCTTCTAGGACCATGACATTTGGCAATGAACTTTGTGTTCTCTGAACCTTAGATTATTATAGTTATTATATTATTATTATTTATTTGTTTCACCCTCTAAGAAGCATGTGCAATCATTAATTAGCACTGGTCTTCTTAACTTTCTTGTTCTTCTTTTCTTCCCAAAACTTCCTCATCCTTTCACTATGGGTATGTCTTCTTTCTTGTGTCCATGCGTTTTTCAGTTTCAGATTCTTTTCTGTCAAGTTTTTGGTTGTGAACTTATGAGAGTTGATTTTCTGCCTGTAAACAGTCCTTGTGGTTTCTAGTGGGTCAATACGAAGTTCCGTGAGGTCATTTTGGGTTTCTGTTATCCAGCATGCACTTGTTTGGCAAGGTCCTTTGATGACAGGGAAGATTTTCTTGGTCATTCTAGAGGCATCCATTCTTGTTAAATGTCTGTAGAATTTCTATCGTCTTTTCCGAGCAACTGACGCGAAACATTCAGTCTTTGAGTACAGTTCTTCAGAGCTTTTGCACATCCAGATACCATATGGAATCTTGGGTCCAACTATTTTCCTGAGTATTTGCCTTTCCATTTTCTCAATGTCCTTGATATTGATGGTTAATGATGATGTTTCAGTTGCATATAGCATTTCTGGAAGAGTGACTGTATGATAGTGGAGAAGTTTGACTTAGGTGGATAGCGATTTCTTATTTTATGTGTTCCAGGTCATTGTATAAGCTTTACGTAATTTTTCTGCTCGTGTTCTATGAGCTACTTTTTCATTGCCAGTGTTGCTGATCATTTCACCTAAGTAGTTCAAGTACTTAACTTGTTTCATGTTACCATATTTTGTTGCAAGTGGTTTCAGATTGGAACTTTTGGAGTCCATGAATTGTGATTTCTCGTAAGAAATTTGGAGTCCGGTTTTCATGGAAACATCATGAAGTTTCTGGATGGCATATTTGGCTCCCTCGGGAGTCCATGTAATTATTGCTAGGTCATCAGCAAAAGCAAGGCATTTTATGTTGATTCACTTGTCCTTTGTTCCCATAAATATGGCAATATAAATAGTCCAGGTATTTCTTTCTCTATGTCTTGATAATTTTGTCCACTACCAAGTTAAAGAGGAGTGGGGGCAGCCCATCACCTAGTCTCACTCCTGTCCTAATTTGAAACGGTTCAGAAACTTCTTTCATGAATTTTACTTTTGAGGTTGTGTCTGTTAAATTCTGCTCAATTAATGAAGTAATTTTGTTGTCTACACCATATTCACGAAGTGTATTGAACAGACTGGTGCGGTGAATCAAGTCATATGCTTTCTTGAAACCTACGAAGCTGACTACTGTGCGGTTTGACTGACGGTGTTGCAGTATCATCCTCAGGTTCAAGATCTGTTCTGTGCAGGATCGATGTGTGTGGAGCTTACCTGATATTCACCAATCATATGTTCTGTTTGTTGTTCTAATCTGTTGAGAAGAGCATGTGAGAGCACTTTGTAAGTGGCTGGTAGGAGTGAAATGCCTCAATAGTTGTTGGGATCAGACTCACCCTTTTTGTGTAGAGGGTGAATCAAAGCATTTTCCAATATGCTGGTATGAGTCCATTTACCTATATATTTTCAATGATAGTTTTTAGTCTGTCAATCAAGAGTTCACCTTCAATCTTGAGCATTTCGGCAATTACACTGTCTTCCCCTGGTGCTTTGTTGTTTTTCAGATGTGATATAATGTTTCGTATCTCCTCATGCATAGGTAGAGTTGAATCCTGGTTTGGGGTCACAACATGGAAGTCAAGTTTGTCTGCTGGTGGTTCACAGTTGTGTAACTTCTCAAAATGTTGTTTAAGGATTTCACACTTGGCATTTGTGTTCGTCTCAAGCATTCCATCAGGATGCTGAAAGCAAAGAGTGGGTTGCTTGAAGATTGCTAGTTCTTCCCCAAATGTCCTATAAAAGTTTCTCGTGTTGTTTCCTTTACAATCATTATCAATTTCCTCTAATTGTTTGTGATGGTATGTGTGTTTAATTTGTCTGATGGTTTTAGATGTTTTCTTCTGCCAATTCTCCAGTGTTTGATGGCTGTGTAAATCTTCCAGGCTTGAATACGTGATGCAAGTACTCTGTCACAGTCTGTTGTCTACCATGTGTGTTTCGTTTTCTGTGTTGGTGGACTGAGTTTTCTTGATGACTGCTGGATGGTTCCAAGAAGCTCTTCCCATGTTTCCGTGTCTGAATCTAGAGATTGTGCAAACTCCTCTGCATGTTCGTTTAGGTATTCTGGATCAATGCGCAGCAGTTTAGATTTTCAGCACTTCTTTTGATTAGGTATGAAGCAGATTTTGACTTGTGAGAGAGGGTGATCAGACTCCAGAAAACCTTTGCGTATCCTCACGTTCTTGATTTCTGAAGAAAATTTTCTAGTTATTGCTACATGATCAATTTTATATTCCCCACTGTGGTTGTTTAGAGATTTCCATGTAGTCATTTTCCTTTGTGGTTTCTTAAAGTGAGTGGGTATTATTCGGAGGTTGGCTATCCCACATATGTTGATTAAGCAATGTCAATTGGTGTTCATCTTCTTGTGTACTGAAAAATTCCCAGTTATATGTCTGTATTCACATTCATTGCCAATTTACAAATTGAAATCTCCCAACAGGACTTTGACACAGTGTTGAGGGATCTCAGTGAGTAAATGCTTGAGATATGACCAGAACTTCTCCACTTTGTTTTTGCCAGGATCATTATTGACTAGAGCATGTGCGTTTACCAGTGTATATGCCTTATTAGCACATTTAACTGTGAGTATAGAGAGGCATTCAGAGGGTGGCAAGAAGTCTATCACAGAGTTCTGGATACTGTTATGCATGAGGAATGCCATTCCCAACAAATTTACGTTACTATTTTTCAGTTTGATTGCAGGCTTTCCCTTGTAGACTCAATAGCCACCGGAATCAAAGTGATCAATCACAAAAACGCCTTTCTTGTACTGCAAGTATAAAATTCCAAAATCTATCACAAGTATCTGTCAGTATCTTGAGTTATCCTGTTTTAGTCAGTGTCTGTACATTCAGTTTCCGAATGAATTGCTTTTGCTTTGGTTTAAGGAGTTTTGGGAAGCTCCGACTCTTCCCTGCCTGATGTCCTGGTCCCCCAGAATCCGAGTTATTGTTATTGTTATTAGTATTATTATTATTATAGATTATATTTATTTGTCTTTTGGCAACTATGTACACATATGCCTCTCTAATAAGTTGTTTTTAAACACACCTCTCTGCTCTACAGACAGGGCAAGTAAAGAAAATATTTCATTTGTTCTGATTAAGTATCTTTGTTCATCTTCATTGGCTTAACACTGACCTTACCAGTCACAAAAGAACGGATGCTGTTGCTTGTGTGTGTTTGCCAGTTCTCCTCAATGTTAATATTTAATTCCATGTGCAAAGTTCTGCACGTCCTCCTTGCTGGGATTCATTCCACCCATTCTTTGTGTGTGTGTGTGTGTGTGTGTGTGTGTGTGTGTGAAAACAAATAAGACCTTCAGATCAGAGGAAATGAACTCAGATACCACAATAACTTCAACCATAAATTATAAAAATAAAGCTTTGTTGATTTTCTTTCTTTTTTTTTTTAAGAAGTTACATGTCTGGTTACAGATAAAATAGGATATTTGGAAAATGCATCACAGCTTTATAGTTGCCAAAAAATCTGCAAAAATAAAGGAAGGCAGCTACCTTTATGACTGATCATTAAAGGAAGAAAATCATTTAACTGAAATGTAGAAGATACAGTTGTAAATAATTAGAAACTTGTGAGTTAAAGAAAAATCTGTGTCAACTTCAGCAAAGCAAAGGCCCATATTGCTCAATGATGGTGGTATGGAATATGAGATAATGTATTGTATAATTTCACACTACTTGTTCCACTTGTTCAATAAATGTGCGGGAAAAGTTGTAATTATGAGTTCAAGCACCACAGAATATGATGGAAACTCTTAACCCAATGAAAGTTTTGCAGTAGGGCACTTAGAAAAGGGTGAAAGAAGATAATGAATTATAATTGAAACTGCACATTAAATATACTCAGTAAAATAACCTACAATGAACAAACAGTCAGCAAATATAAATGTAAAATCACAATAAAACAACAAGTTTGGTATCTTTTCTAATTTGATCCCTGGCATACATGTTGCAGTTCACAGTCATCATTTCACTGAACTCTGACACTAAGTGCAAATTTAATTGAAAGTGACCAGAAAATCTTGTTTGTGTCCAACTGTTATCACATTTACTCATTACCATATGTTAGACTGACCAACAGGGCATTACCAGAATAGAATAGTCATTCACCCTGCAATGAAATTACTCTCGTGGATTTTCTTGCAGTGTTACAATCCCTTGTACCACTGAAATGTCAGAAAATGAAGTGTCGGATGAAGTCTTAAATCTGAGAAACAAATCTGCTGGCTTTTCTATAAAAAATAGTTACAAATGCGAAGAACAAGCCATTCACAAAAAACAGTAGTCACATTAGTAGATTCCACTATGGTTCCAGGTGAAAAATTGTATTTTATTTAAATAATACAAAGGTTACTGAACATTTTAGTAATGAATTATGAAAAATGATAGTCTGCCTTACACTACATGAACACAGTATACTGGGAACAACAGATACATCCATGAATGACTAAATTACTATTGGAAAGCAACAGCACTCTAGTGTACTTCAGGCTTGTTGATCTAGAGCTACAGAAATTAAAAGTTAGATGCATGGATTGTGATTATTAGTTGATTTGATTAATCATAAATTTATACTGTTTACAAAAATTCAAAAAACTGAAATTTAGGTTACAACCTTAACTTCTCGTAGGTTCATAGCCTCATCCCAGGAATAATATTTCCTCTTCATTCTGAAATAAAATGCAGACTTGGGATAAGAAAATTTACATAAAATTTGCAGTAACTTGTAATACAGGAAAAACAAGATACTGAACAGTCAATGAAAAATACTTAAAGGTCATAAAATAAAAGCAGCATTCAAACAGAAACGAGTGCATAACCTTGCTGTTCCACTTTTATCCTTCTTAGTAGTCTTCTTCATATCAGTGTTCTTTTACAGAGTGAGAAGGAATCTTAAGTAGTTTTTAAATGAATTTCACTCATTGTGGGTTTAGATTTTCACTTTCATATATGTTTATTAACATTCGCATTCACGATAATAGTCAGCTGTTGATTATGTTACATACATTTCACTGAACAGATACGCAAAGTTATATAAAAAGGCAACAATGCAGAAGCACACAGCACAATATCACTTAAAAATATGTAGACTGTCCAGAATTTTACACAGTAAATGGTGGGTGCCAACTGAAATGGTATGTGTATTTTTGAATACTCAACTCTGACTGACTTGATAATCATACTTACTGACAACGAAAATTATGGAGTGTGTGTACTCATTGATTGCCAGATATGGACACCTTTATAGCTTTGTACATAACACCTACTTAAAGATGGTGTGGGAAAGATGTTACAAAATATTAAAACATAAACTATTACATTTTAGATATTAACAAGAAAGACATAAATTGTGCATAACATAGATTCACATTACGCAAAGATGTTGGATGAACACCCTTTAGGTACAAATAATGGTTCCATTTTATGAGTCAGAAGGTTGAATGTGCACTGGGATTTAAAAATTTTTCAGGAATATCAAATTTTCTAATTGAAATATTTCATAAACAACCTTGTTGTTGCACAAAAACTGCACATTCAGTGGAAAGAGAAAAAATATACCTGCAAAACAATGCCACTGAAACTTTGAAAGGATTACATTTTAAGCCTTGAAGCCAACTCTTTTGAATAAAGATAACTTTTGAAATAATGGAAACTCCAGATTGTAACAGCAGCAGTTCCAGGAAAAGGATAGATTGTTACTCGTCGTAAAGCTGACCTGTTGGGTTGCAGACATTCACAATGAAAAGACTCATTATAGCTTTCAGCCAAAGCCTTCTTCAGCAAAGAAAACACACATGCACTTTCACACAAGCAAGTACGCCTCATACACACATGAGCACTGCCACTGGTATCTCCTACTGGAAAGCAACTGTCACGTGGATAGTAGTCTGGAGTGGGCTGGGGAAGGGATAGTGGTAACAGGTATGGATGCAGAGAAAGGAGACTTTTTGGTGGGGTGTGCAGGGACTAGAGACTGCCAGGAGCAGGGACAGGAGGTGGGGTGTCAGGGGAAAGGGGAGGGAGGTGGGGTGTCAGGGAAAAGGGGAGGGAGGTGGAGGGGCAGCAGCAGCAGGTAATGGAAAGGATGGGCAGGTGCTTTGGCAGAGGGTGGTACACAAAGAGGGTGAAGTAATGTGAAAAGTGAGAAGGTGATAGGACAAGGGGGCAGGAACTGTTGGGTGGAGGTTGTGGGGACAGAAGGTTACTGTAGGTTGAGGCTGGGATAATTTTGGGAGTGGAGAATGTGTTGTAAGAATAACTCCCATCTGCGCAGATCAGAAAAGTTGGCGGTGGAGGGGATGATCCAGATGGTTTGGATAGTGACACAGCCATTGAAATCAAGCACGTTATGTTCAGCTGCATGTGTCACAGGGTGGTCTACTTTGTTCTTGGTCACAGTTTTACAGTGGCCATTCATCATGGTGGACAGCTGGTTGGTAGTCATATGAATATGAAAAGCAGTGCAATGGTTGCAGCAGAACTGGAATACAACATGGGTTCTTTCGCAGGTAACGCAGGCTTTGATGGTGTAAGCCTGTGACAGGACTGGTCTAAGAAGTGTTGCTTGGGTACACAGTGTAGGTCTTGCACCTGGGTCTTCCAAGGGATATGATCCCTGTGGCAAGGGGCTGGGATTGGGAGTGGCATAAGGATGGACAATGATGTTGTGTATGTTAGAAAACCATTTTAGGAGGGTTGGGAAGGATCTTGGCAACATTGTCCCTCATTTCAGGGTATGATGATGGATAATCAAAGCCCTAACAAAAGATGTGGTTCTGTTGTTCCAGTCCGGGCTAGTGTTGAGTGACAGAGGGGCCACTCATTCATGGCTTGGCAGTTTCATCTCAAATCATGTAGAACATTCATGATCAAGAATTTCGCTGGAAAAAATATATGTTAGGCCACTATATCATATGTGGGGAGCACAGAAGGAGCCTCCAAGTGTGCATTTTCACTTGAAGCCACTGATGTTGTGGTCTTCAGTCCTGAGACTGGTTTGATGCAGCTCACCATGCTACTCTACCCTGTGCAAGTTGCTTCATCTCCCAGTACATAATGCAGCCTAAATCCTTCTGGATCCGCTTAGTGTATTCATTCCTTGGTCTCCCTCCACACAGCCCTCCAATACTAAACTGGTGATCCCTTGATGCCTCAAAACATGTCCTACCAACCGATCCCTTCTTCTAGTCAAGTTGTGCCACAAACATCTCTTCTCCGCAATTCTATTCAATACCTCCTCATTAGCTATGTGATCTACCCATCTAATCCTCAGCATCCTTCTGTAGCACCACATTTCGAAAGCTTCTATTCTCTTCTTGTCCAAACTATTTATCGTCCATGTTTCACTTGCATACATGGCTACACTCGATACAAAAGCTTTCAGAAATGACTTCCTGACTCTTAAATCTATACTCGATATTAACAAATTTCTCTTCTTCAGAAACGCTTTCCTTGCCATTGCCAGTCTACATTTTATACCCTCTCTACTTTGACCATCATCATCAGTTATTTTGCTCCCCGAATAGCAAAACTCCTTTACTACTTTAAGTGTCTCATTTCTTAATCTAATTCCCTCAGCATCACCCGACTTAATTCGACTACATTCCATTATCCACATTTTGCTTTTGTTGATGTTCATTTTATATCCTCCTTTCAAGACACTATCCATTCCGTTCAACTGCTCTTCCAAGTCCTTTGCTGTCTTTGACAGAATTACGATGTCATTGGCAAACCTCAAAGTTTTTATTTCTTCTCCATTGATTTTAATACCTACTACAAATTTTTCTTTTGTTTCCTTTACTGCTTGATCAATATACAAACTGAATAACATCAGGGAGAGGCTACAACCCTGTCTCACTCCCTTCCCAACCACTTCTTTCCTTTCATGTGCCTCGACTCTTATAACTGCCATCTGGTTTCTGTACAAATTGTAAATAGCCTTTCGCTCCCTGTATTTTACCCCTCCCACCTTCAGAATTTGAAAGAGAGTAGTCCAGTCAACATTGTCAAAAGCTTTCTCTAAGTCTACAAATGCTAGAAACGTAGGTTTGCCCTTCCTTAATCTAGCTTCTAAGATAAGTCGTAGGGTCAGTATTGCCTCACGTGTTCCAATATTTCTACGGAATCCAAACTGATCTTCCCCGAGGTCGGCTTCTACTAGTTTTTCCATTCGTCTGTAAAGAATTCGCATTAGTATTTTGCAGCTGTGACTTATTAAACTGATAGTTATGTAATTTTCACATCTGTCAACACCTGCTTCCTTTGGGATTGGAATTATTATATTCCTCTTGAAGTCTGAGGGTTTTTCGCCTGTCTCATACATTTTGCTCAACAGATGGTAAAGTTTAGTCAGGACTGGCTCTCCCAAGGCTGTCAGTAATTCTAATGGAATGTTGTCTACTCCCAGGGCCTTGTTTTGACTTAGGTCTTTCAGCGCTCTGTCAAACTCTTCACGCAGTATCATATCTCCCATTTCATCTTCATCTACAGCCTCTTCCATTTCCATAATATTATCCTCAAGCACATCGCCCTTGTATAGACCCTCTATATACTCCTTCCACCTTTCTGCTTTCCCTTCTTTGCTTCAAACTGGGTTTCCATCTGAGCTCTTGATATTCATTAAAGTCGTTCTCTTTTCTCCAAAGGTCTCTAATTTTGTTTGTCCTCTAGCTATCCATGCTTAGCCATTTTGCCCCTTCTGTCGATCTCATTTATGAGATGTTTGTATTCCTTTTTGCCTGCTTCATTTACTGAACTTTTATATTTTCTCCTTTCATCAATCAAATTCAATATTTCTTCTGTTACACAAGGATTTCTACTAGCCCTCGTCTTTTTACCTACTTGATCCTCTGCTGCCTTCACTACTTCATCCCTCAAAGCTACCCATTCTTCTTCTACTGTATTTCTTTCCCCCATTCTTGTCAATTGTCCCCTTATGCTCTCCCTGAAACTCCGTACAACCTCTGATTTAGTCAGATTATCCAGGTCCCATTTCCTTAAATTACCACCTTTTTGCAGTTTCTTCAGTTTCAATCTACAGTTCATAACCAATAGATTGTGGCCAGAGTCCACATCTGCCCCTGGAAATGGCTTACAATTTAAAACCTGGTTCCTAAATCTCTGTCTTACCATTATATGATGTAAGTGAGATCTGTCAGTATCTCCAGGCTTCTTCCATGTATAAAATCTTCTTTTATGACTCTTGAACCAAGTGTTAGCTATGGTTAAGTTATGCTCTGTGCAAAATTATATCAGGCGTCTTCCTCTTTCATTTCATACCCCCAATCCATATTCATCTACTATGTTTCCTTCTCTTCCTTTTCCTACAGCCTTAGTAAAATGTTCATAGATGTGTGTAAAATCCTAAGAAGCAAGGGAAACTAATTCATTCTGATAGGGGTGACAAAGAAAAAGCTCAAACTGAAAATAAAATGTTTAGGTATCAAACAAAGGATGCACGTGAAATAACTAAAAGCAAAAATGATCTATTGATGCACTGGAATATAAATTGCTTAGAGGCAGAACTACCAAATCGTAAATTCTCAAAAATCGACAAACTAAAAATTCTGCGTTCAGAATCCGTAAATATTAAAACAATCTGCTTAAATGAACACTGGTTAACAGAAGATAGTATAAAAGTAGTAAATAGTATTAATAATTTGAAGGTAGCTGCCAGCTTTTGTAGAATAAGCAAATCTCGTGGAGGCTCCTACATTCTTGTCAATTCTTATATAAGTTATACAGTAAGAGATAAGTTTTAATTATTTAAATGAAGAGGGCATGTTTGATAGTTGCTCTGTAGAACTAAGTGATCTGAATACACTGGTTATAGCAATCTACAGAATTCCTGGATGTGCGGTAACAAATGTGCTTTTAGCCATATTCGAATGCCTCCTGGAAAAACTCCAGAAAGAAAGTAAGAAAAAAAAAGTTGTTATAGCAGCAGACTTTCAACTTAAATGTCTTAGTTGAAAGCAATGATTCCACAAAATTACGTGACTTAAATCAGAAATCTGGTTTCAAGCTAAATTTTTCTGAAGGCACTAGGGAAAACAGCAGATCAGTGACCTGCATTGATAATATTATTACTAACTACAAATTTGACAGTGGAAATAAGGACAAATACTGCTTAGACTTGGGTATTTCGGATCACTCAACTCTGTTTATTGAGCTCCCAAAAGCAAATAACCTAAAGCCTCCAGAAGTGCGTATAAAAAGGGATCTCAGTAAAAGTAAAATAGATTTATTCTGCAGTAAATTAAGTATAATAAGCTGGCCTGTAGACTACAAATAGTTCAAGCTCGATAAACTATGAGAAATTTTTAAATTGTTTCTTAGAGGTATTTAATGAATCATTTCCTCGTAGATATAAGCAAAAGAAAGTTAATGGTAAACTGAAATGGATTACAACAGGAATAAAAATTTCTAGTGCCAGAAAGATAGAGCTCCACAATGAGTTGAAATCAAACAGAAATCTGGATGAAATAAGACAAAAGCAGTGTGGTCATTTGTTCAGTCTGAATTAGGAGCCAAAGTAAAAATTCATGAGATTTTGAAAATTAGACATGAAAATGAAATTATAGTAAACCCTGTTCAGATGTCAAGTTGTTTCAATGAATTCTTCCTAAATATAGTAAGATCGGATGTGGATATGACACTCTATCAGGGCATCACAAATTTGGAAAACAGTCAGGACACATCTTTTAAACAATTTGAAAAAATCACCCAAAGGGATGAGGAAAAAGAAATATTGTCTCTAAAAAACAAAACCTCACATGGGTGGAATAAAATAACAACATCTGTAATCAAGTATGTGTACGATATTATTTCTCAACCTGTGTCAACTATTATAAATCAATCTTTTGAACAGGGCATGCTTTCCAGATGTATTGAAATATGGTGAGATCAAACCTCTATTCAAGAAAGGATCGCAAGAAGATATGGGGAAT